>NC_018312.1:739790-912076 GCF_000234665.1 Leishmania mexicana MHOM/GT/2001/U1103
TCCGTGAGGTTG
Organism: Leishmania mexicana MHOM/GT/2001/U1103; assembly: GCF_000234665.1. Classification (NCBI taxonomy): domain Eukaryota; phylum Euglenozoa; class Kinetoplastea; order Trypanosomatida; family Trypanosomatidae; genus Leishmania; species Leishmania mexicana. The sequence continues at coordinate 739,803 of NC_018312.1, forward strand.
GCCCGGGTGAGGTCGTGCACGCAGCGCAGAAATTCTGTGAGGACCTCATCTTGTACGTGGTACAAGCACGGCGTGAGTCCGTCAGCTGCTAAACCCCCGCCAGCGGCGCCCGGTGCAGGCACGAAGACTGACGGCGCTACCACAGAGCGGTGAATGCGTCTTTGAGGAGACGAACTGAAGTGCACGGGGGACAAGAGAGCGACTGGACACTGCCGAGATGACAAGTTGCCGAGCACGGCAGACGGCACCGTCACCGCTGAGGCGCTCGAAACAGCCGGTTTCGGTGTGCCGCGGCGGCATTGCGCGTTGTGGCTGCGCGAGAGCTCCGTTTTCCCTGGAGGCATCGCGGAGCTGCGATGCCCTGACGAAGACGTGGCGACAGGCATCACTCCCCCAGACTGGCCCTCCGGTGGGGACTTCGAGGCCCCGTAACGATCGCTGAGGCTTCCTGTGGCGGTCGCCAGTCCTGCGTCTTGCGACGGCGGGGATGAGGAGAGAGTCGCCTCCATGGCGGACGCTGATGGTCGCCCCAGAAGAGGCGTCACCTTTTGCTGACTCATCTCCAAGGAGTCGGCAAACGAGTCATGCGGCCACAACCCACCCTCGGAGTCCAGCGAGATGACCCGCTTGAAATGCAACCCTGCAACCGACGAGTGTGGGGAATCCACTGTGGTGCTGGCACCCATCGCCACTGGACGAAAGCTGTTAAAGCCCGACGACGTTCGTAAGATGTCAACGCCGCCGCTGCTGAGCTGCAGACCACTATTGCTCTTCGTTATGTGAGACGATGCAGCAGAGGAGTTGCCATACGCGCCGGAAACCGGCGCCAACGTGCCGTTGTAGTGCACCGCCCCATGGGCAGACCCGAAACTGATCCCTTCCACCGACACCGGAGACGAAATCGACGTAGCGCGGCGCAGCGACTGCGTCCGGCTCACAGGGACTTCTAGTCGGTGTGGTCGACGAAACAGGCTCGTGCTGCGTAAGTAGGCGGCCGCAGCAGCCGACGACATCTCCGCCGAGTCTGGTGACCGCTGCGAGACGCTCGCGTTCGGATGGCTGCCTACACTCCCACCACTGCACGACTGCGATTGCTGTGCGCTGAACGGCGGCTCCTGCAGCGGCGAGCTCACGAGGGAGGCGGACTGCAGCGACAAGGCCGAGAGGGCGCGTTGAATGCGCAGCGACGAGCAGTGGGAGACTGGATCGGCGTCCAGGAGAGCGGTCACGAGCGTGGCCGCGCCTCCACTGCCACCGGCGTGTTTTGGTGCCGCGAGAGAAGCACCTGCTGAGCCAAGTAAGCTCGGCCTGATGACCGTCGCCGCGGCGCTGAGGTGGCTTGCTCGGCTAGGATTCTCCACGGCAGAGCGAGCTGAGGACGGCCGTGTCTTATAGCCGTCGTCGTGTGAGGTGACAGGAAACTCACTAGCGCGCGAATGGGAACGAGTATTGGCACTACCTGCGCTGATGGAGCGAGGCACGCTCTTGCCTGCATTCGCCAGCACCGCCCTGTCGCCTTCGTTGCCACTAATGCCGTTCCCCTCACTGAAGTTGTCCGCCTCGTCCGCACAGCCGTCATTACCGTCTTCGAGTACATAAGCGCGCAGGTAGGAAGGAATGGAAGATAATGCAGCGCTGCCTCGCTTCACTGGGCTGCTACCGCCACGAGCCCGGCGCGCAACGGTACCGTCAGACACCGCGAGCGGTTTCAGCTCGCCTTCTCTGCTGTGCAGCTCAGCGAGGCCTGGTACTGAAGTCCGACCTCCGGTGAGGGCTGACGGCGGGGCTTGCGATGCCCCCGCGACAGCAGAAGACGTATCGACGCCGGCGGAGCCGCGGCAAGATTGCTTACCAACAACGACGCCCGCTACTTCCTGAATGGGTGTCCTGACGCCGTCAAAGGAGAAACTGCTGAATGTTAGCGATGCTGCTTGAGCAGCCCCCAGAAGCGTGTTTGCGCCTACATTGCATGTTGCCGCAGCTGCACCAGCACGTTCTGCTGGGGCAGCGCGCTCACCCCCGCCGCCGCCACCCGCCATCTCAAGAGAGCGTTGGATAGCAGCCGCAGCCTCAATCAGTGCACTCAGGGCGGTAATCTGCGGTGCAGGATCGCCGTCATGCGCGTCTTGCCGCTCCTTGGCCGCCTCACCCAACACAGAGTTCTGCATCACCGCAGGTGTTGGGACCGCAGGCTCCTCGCTTGTGAGATTGACTGCCACTGTGGCACGCCCATCGCCGCCGTCAGCGCTCAAAGACGCCGGAGCTAACGGCAACGCTGCCGGGGCGGCCGTGCTGCGGTCACTCAACAGCCGCGCTGTCCCGCGTGTCATTCGGACAGACGAGACTGGCGTGGTGGGGTCAGCTGGTGAGGTCCCACAAAGCGGCTCGCTTTGACGGACGTACGTCCAGACAGCGGCGATCTCCAGCGCCACACGACCCAGGAGATGAGCGATACGGCGCCTTTCGAAGGCGGAGAAAGAAGCACCGCTGAGATTTCCCGCCGCAGGTGCGGCGTTCGCCGCTGCACCAGTCCCGGTAACGGGGAAAAACGCTGCTTCAGCGGCATCACTGCGATGAGGACCGAGAGGGAAAGAAAAGGCAGCGGTGGACTGGGCCAGCTTGAGCGATGGGTCTGCGTGCGACAGAAAAGACGCCGTTGGGTCGCGTCTATGCGTTGCCAACACCGATGTGGTCCGCGATGAGGTGCTGCTGCTGCTGCCGGTAGTGCGCGGCGTTGCTGCGCCGCGGCTGCTATCCTCTCCCCCCTTCAAAACGTTGTAAGGGTGTTGCTCTCTGTACTCGCACGCCCGCAAAAGTCGCGAGAGTTCCCTCTGAACAAACTCGATACTCTCCTCCGCCTGCTGGGCGGTGAAGACGGCTGGCAGAAGAGGAAGGAGATGAGGACTCGGCGGGGGCGGCGATGCGGTGCGGGAAGAGTGCGCGTTGGGTGCTCGAGGCGCACGCATTTGCGTCTAGCAGCAAGGAGGAAAAAAAGCGAAGAGAAGGGGCAAAAGGGAAGACGAAGGACACACACACGCGCACGCGCAAGGGCGAGACACGTGTCGGGCCAACAAAGGAGGGCTCCAATAAAGCGGATCAGAATGAAAGGGGACGGGGGGAGGGTGGGAGGAAGAGAAGCGTTGTTCGGCTGCGGTGACAAACGATGCAGCGGAAGAGAGGGAGGATGGCAGGCAGCGAAACCGTCGGGGGAAAGAAATCCGAAGCACCGAAAAGAACAAAATGGGGAGAGGGCCACACCTCGGCCACACACACACACACACCTAGAAACAAGCAAGTGGCACTGCCCCAGTGCCAACCAACCAAGAGCCGAATGAGGTGGCAATAACGTCAGGCAGATCCCCCACGCGCACGAAAAGTAGCGTGGCAACTCAAGGACGCAAGATATGAGTATAGGAAGCCCTTGTGCAAACCATGCTCATCATCGCAGTCAGAATGGGAGAAGCCGCAATAGCACGACGGCAACGAACAGTGGTTGGGGTGAGGGAAGACAGAGTTGTGCACATGCGTGTGTGTGTGTGTGTTTGTTCTTCTACGGGTAGAGAAGAAGTTTGATGGGCACGTGTCTCGCTGCCTAGTGTGTTGCCTGAGAGAGGGGGCGAAGTGGGGAGGCAGCAAACACGTAGCGGAACGTTTTTCGAGTCACAAAGACATCCACAGAGACGGGGATAGAGAGAGAGCGACACACGCGCACGCGCTCGAGTGGTTCGCAAAGCTGAAAGTGGAAGCAATAAGAGCCGCGAGAAGACACAGGGAGAGTAGCCGATCGGCCTCGTTGCCGCCTCTGCGTGTGAGCAGCTCCACTCCCCACCCGCCTACCCCTTACCACAAAAACACTAACTACGTCGGTGACGGGCGCGGCAGAGAAATGCAACAGTGTCCCACACAAGGACAGCGGGGGATAAACACAGAAAAAATCTCCAAGAATAAAACAAGAAACGCTCTCCCGCGCGCGTGTGTGTGGATGCGAAGCGTCGGGACCGAAGAGAGCGAGTTGAAGAAGGCGGGTAGAACGCAAGGAAAGGGGTGCGGTGGGTGTGTCAGATGCACATACAGAGAAAGAGATGAGCAGTCACCAAAAGGCATTCGCATGGTCTGTGCGCATGTGTCGCAAGGGGGAGGGGAGGGCAAGAGGCAGGTGAGGCGAGAGTGCCAGCCCCGCCACGCCGTGCTGCACGCACAGAGAACATGTATGTGGATACAGTGTATGCGCCGCTGCCTCCAATCGTTGGCAGACTCCTAAGTGTGTTAGCGGGGGAGACACAGTATCGGTAGGTAGACTGCACGTCACTGCTGCTGTATCCTGCACCGCTGCCACCCTCTTGCCTCATAGCCTCCATTTGACAAGCTTTTGCTGCGGCCGTCAACGAGACCAACATCGTCGCTGTCGTCTTTTTGAATGCATGTATATATATATATATGTGTGTGCATATGCCAACGCCGTGGTGATGAGGAGCGAGGTGACATTGGGGGGAGGTGAAAGCCTCTTCCCTGAGCGAAAGCATCGAAGAGACGCGGCAGCAGCGGAGACGAAGAAAATAGACGAGGCGCGCACCAAATAGCTGCCAACGTAGCAGCGAGCAGACTCGATCGAAAAGGAAAAGGTCGAGGGGAGCACAGGGCTATATATATATATATATGTATGAGAAGGCAACCGTGTAAAGAGCGCTGGAGAGGGCGGAGAGGCTGCAGAAGCGTAACAGACGTCTTACCGACCACCAAAACCTTGCCATCCCCTGACGTCCCCTTATCGTTCTTACGATGGCAACGGAAAATGTTGCTTGACAAGCTCGATCAGGTCCGCCTTGCGTCTTGCCCCGCCGGAGCCCACGTTTGCAGTCGCCAGGTACTCCTTGAGTTGAGGTATGATCAAGCAATCCCACGCATTCTCAGCGGCAGCGCGGCGAATCAGCTGTTCGATGGGTACATGACCGCCATCCTCTTCGGCGGAGGCTGCAGCCGTCCCTGCTGCGCCGTCGCGCGGGCGGCGCGTCGCCGAGCCTGCCACGCGCGGCTGTGGGCAGTACAGGAAAGCGTTGTAGTCTTTTCCCAACACCTCTTTGTTGAAGCTCTGGAAGAGCGCTGCGAAGCTTTTCATGCCCTCGTAGTCGGGAAGGGTGTTGTCCAACTCCTGCAGCGGCTTCTCTGCGTCATCCGTAGAAGGACCTTCCTCCTCCGCCTTCGCCGCAGCAGTCCCACCGCCGGGGTGCAAGGGCCTGTCTGCCAGCGGGAAGAGTTGTCGGGCGAGGTCTTGCAGTTTGCGGTACTGCCGCTGGAGCGCGGGATTGAACACCGCATCTATTTGGTAGGACACTGTCAGCGCATTCACAAGCTGCTTTGCAAGTTCGAGGTGCGTTGGATCAACGGAGCTGTCCGCCAGTACAGGGGTGGCGTGTTTGTCGACAAGCGTGCACGTGCACAGCTCCGGTACGGCGCGCAACTCCTCGGCGTACGGAAGAGGCACCACGTAGAGCCCCATCCCATCCACTGGCACCTGATCGCGCATCTCAGGATGCGCTGTGAGGTCTGGCGATGGCACCAGAGCTACAAGGCGCGGCGCTGTGGCGGTTGAGCTGCAATATTGTGCAATCGCCACCTTCTGCTTGGCACGCAGCCGACGCACAAAGAGGACAAACAGGCGATGCGAGTGGGCACCCCCGCGCTGCACGCACGAATGAAGGAAAAAGCTCCGTCGCACCACATGCTCCCGCTTCACAGCGTCAACGAGGTCCTTGAATAGCAACACCGTGAAGCCAGGCTCCGTCCCGGTTGCCGCCAACTCCACAATTCTCTTGCGCTCCTCGCTGGTGAAGTAGACGCGATCCTTGCCAACTGATGCGTAGTAGCAAAGACCGTTGGGGTGCACGTCTTCCTGCCCCATCATCGACTCGCTCGTGCAATTCTTTTCGTTGCAGAGGCGTTGCAGCTGCTTTGTGGGGCTGCCGCTGTCCCCTTCTTTGTGCCCCGCACCGACCCCATCGCTGTCCTGGCCAGCTGCGGTGGTACGCGCACTTAGGTGAACGACGCGGCGCAGCATGCGGTTCGTGCGCCCATCCAGCCACTCTCGCTGCGGAGGGCAAGCGCGCATGAGAGGAATGTACAGGCTCACAGCCATCCGCGGCACGGCAGCAGCTCGCGGCGCCTGCTCTTCATCTCTCGCGCTCGCTCCAGAGAGACCACCGATGCGAAGCAGGCAGTGCTGAAAGGGCCGCTGCGGATGTGCGCGACGCACGACAGAGCCGAGCAGCTGCTCCAGCGCTCCAGAGCCAGCATTCATGTGGATTGCACCCTCACCACCGCTCACGAAGGCCTCACTGCGGGCTTCGGCCAGCGCCGCCAAATCGTCACCGTCACCACTGGCACGAAATCGCGCAGCGGCCGCCTGCATCTCTCTCAGTAATGGACCCCAGAAGAAGTCTTGCACAAAGCCCGTTGCGGTCGGAGACGGCGAGTCTGACTGACCGAATCCCCTCTGGTCGATAGTGGTGTTCGTAGTGGCAGCGGCAGGATCAAGCGACTGACCACGCTGGTTGGAAACGGCAAAAAGCAGACGCGCAGAGCTGCCGCCACTGCTGCTGCCGGTACCGTCTGCGCCTACTGACGTCGGGGAGGAGATCGGCTGCCCGTCCCGACGGGCGTTCGTCGCCGTGCCTGCGACTGTAGAGGTGCTGCTTGTGCGCAGACCGCCACCACTGCCGGCGTTGCCGAAGCCGAAAACTTCGAGCACAACACCTTCCTTGCCTAGGTCGCATGCGCGGCTGCGGCACAGGTTCCACTCATGCGCGTCACCGCCGCTCGGGTCGTCGCGGTTTGTGAAGACGAAGAGGCGCCGATGGCGAATAGCCTGCACGCTGCGGAGGCTCAGCAAGATGCGCTCTGCCTCCCAGAGTGCTTCGCTGAACTTGAATGCGGGAGAGGCGGTCAAAGCTGCCGGAAGAGCAGCCTTTGTTTCTGCGCGACCGCTAGTCGCAGACGCCGCGGCGAGAGCGGGGGATGTCGATGCAGTGGACCAGTGACCGATGTGCGTCTCAAACTCCTCGTACGCGGCGGATCCGGAAGCGCCAGCTGCCTCCAGCTGCTCCACTTTCTGCATGCATTCCGTGCCGATGCGAGTGGCCTCCTGCACCACGTAAACCCCGCGGAAGCCCGTCGAGGGGGCTGACGTTCGTGTGTTGTACAACACGATCGCCACGACGTCCTTGCTGCCGCACATCATCTTCTCTTTTAGCAGTGCGAGGATGCACTGCATCGTCATGGAGAAGAAAGAAGGGGACGAGCCGACGGCGGCGTTCGAGCCCCCCGTAGCACCACTACTCATAGCTACCTCCTGGCCAGTGGTGGGTAGTGCGAGTTTCGCGACACCACGAGTGTGCGCCGGTGCACTCGCTCCGTTTTTACCAGCCTGCGTCGTCTTCGCCGACTCGCCAGCTGGCAGCACTCCGAACATGCCCTCGTTGCAGTCAACTAGGCACACAACGGCATCGCGCTGATTGCGCCGCCACAGCTGCTCACGACACTCATCGAGGTCGAGCCCCTCGGTGTAAGTGCTCTCTGCTGCAACGACACCAGTCGTGCCCTCGCCCCACTCCGCAAACTCATCCATCGTGAGCTGATGACGCGCTGTAAAGGATGGAGAGATGCGATACGCTGTGTGTGGTGTATCTGTGTAGTTGTGCTGTAATCTATGCGGTGACCGCTGGGAATCGGCAACGATAAGACGCAGAGAGAGAGAAGCCAGTAGCTGTCCGTGCCACAGCTGGCTCGTGTGTTGTGGTGGGCTAGCTAGGAGAGCGCAGTCCCTGATCCTTAGGGGCTACTGTGTTGTAGCCTCTGTTTGCATGCAGCTGTGCGAGCAAAGATGAAAGGTTTGCTCTCACCAGGAAAGGATCGCTAAGCGGGGGGGGGGGGGGTAGTCACCAATAAAGCAAGGAAATGCAGGAGGGAGGGAGAGAGAAGAGCAGCAGCGTGCGCAATCGGCAGAACGGAGGACGGATTTGAGGAGCTACACGCGCCGCTTCGACGCTACAAGAGTGCAGAAGGCGTACACACCAAAGCGCACACCTTCGGACAAAAAAGGCACCCACGAATGCTCCGGTGAGACCCCCCCCCCCTGCAACTTCGTGTCATTCCAGAAAGATGGAGGAGGGGACGACCCCCCTCCTCACCAAGAGCGGCCATTGCATGTGTCAAGAACAGAGAGACATCACACAGCGCGCGGTGATGAGGGCTGTTACTCTTTCCTGTACAGAATTATCCTTCCTGTGTCTCCTCCCCTCTCCCCTCTGTGACTGAGCGCTTCCTCGACGCCGGTATTTCCCATCTTACTGTTGTGATTCTTTGTTGCCGACTGCCGCTCACACCGCCCTGCCTCTGCGCTGCCACCGGTAAGTGAACCGAAAACAGCTGAGCATGTTCGCTGCGTGTGTGTGTGTGTGTGTGTGTGCCAGGTATGGTCGCATACATACAAGGAGGGGGAGAGAGTGGCAAGGGAGAAACGATCGTGTTCACGTAGAATTGGAAGAAAGGCGCAGAAGATTGCACAGGAGGTGCTCATCTGCGCGCACCATTTGGCCCACGTGCCGCTACCTCCGCCTTCCGCAACTGTCTTGATTTCCACGCTTGACAGCATAAAAGTTGCTGACCGGCATTCAAACAAAAAAATCTAGTGCGCTCTAACCTCGTTGCGGGAACTCCTCCTCCTCTGCTGCCAACCTCCACTGAAACACGCGCACTCCGGCAATGGCCCGGGGAGAGGGAAAGATGATGGTGACGGCGATGAGGCTCCCGCAACGGCGTTCGAGCACGAATCGCACTCTGGCGAGGCGCACACGAACACGCGCACAGGAAGTAATGACACGAACATACAGCGAGCGAGCGAGATGACGGAGCCCGCAACGGATAGGACGAGAAAGCAAGCACACAAGTCCCTTCGCAGCATCGGAACGAAGAGAGAGAACTATACATACGTACACAGCCCGTGTCCGAACGGGAGGGAGGAAAGGGGAGGGGCTGTGCTAGAAGGGACTGTCGGTTGCAGTACTGTACACGTCAGCTGGTAGCGGTGACGGTAGTGGTGCAAGTGAAAGAAGAAAAGCCAAGTAGAAAAATAAAGCAGCCGAACAGTCTCTAAAGGCTGCAGATATCTAAGTGAGGACACACGCACACAAGACGAGGGGAGGAGGTATGTCCACCACCACCCCAATGTGTGTATGTGAAGGCCAAACGTGAAACGCAAGCTATAGCCGACACGGCATCCCTGCGGCAGCACACGCATACGCCAACACAGATACAGAGAGAGGCACAAGAGCGGCGGTGTGAGAGGGCGAGAGGATATACATGAGAGAAGAGCCAGTCCTCTCCACCCCACCCCCCTCCCCACCACCGGCAGCGCACGCGAACTCTTCCCCTCCCGGACGAGCGGGAGAGGCAACTCAAATCTCAAATGCCGAACCACGGTTGAGTGGCTCCACCACCACCATTACCCCCCCAGCGCATCTTGGCCTCCTCACTACTTGCGCCCGCACCTTGCAGGTATCGATTGCCGTCCGTGAAGCATGTGAACGCCGCATCTGTCTTGCTGAGCACCACTTGAAGTGCAACGACAGGAGACGTCACCAGTAACCCAAACGCCGATCCGATACCCGTCCCTGCCGCAGTGAAGGGAGTGGGTAGAGGCTGAACGGGTGGGACTGGCGGCATTCTTGGTCGATCCGCCAGCGACGCGCAGGCCGTGTCATCGCTCTACCCCTCGTCGGCGTCGCTGTCCTCTGAGCGGGGGTCCATGATCATTCGAAAATCGGCCGGCTGCTCGGCGGGAACTTCGGACGGCGGTGTCCGGGAAGGGGCCGGAGTAACGGGTGTCGACCACAGCCCCGACGACGGCGGCGCTGGGGTGAAGCGCGGCTTCGGAACCGCCAGCGGTGCTGCTGGCGCGGCAGCCCACCCTTCCTGCTTGCCGTCCTCGCCGCGTCTATCCAAGAGGCGCTTGTACGCGGCGAAGAAGTCCTCGCGCTGGCGCGTCCACGCCTCGTAGTCGCCGAGGCTCAGGTGCACAGATGGACTCTGCAGGGGAGCAGGGGTAAAGCCCAGGCTTATTGAGCCGATGGTGGCCACCACGCGCCGTGGCCCGTCCAGTGCAGAAGCGGCACCGCCACCCAACTCATTGGTCCCAGACCCCGCTGCCGCCAGTGCTCCAGAGAAGAGAGAGGTTCCCTCGTCCGAGCCCGCTTGCTGGTCCTGCCATTCCTGCACGCCAGACGTGTAGCGCCACACCGGATCATCCATTGGGGTGGGGGCATCGGCCAGGTACTCGAGTTCTTGCTTCATATAGTCTTGACCGGCCTCGGCGCGCAGCGCGACGGGGAGCAAGGCGGGACGCAGCGGTTCGCTGCCTATGTGTCGATACTGCATCCGCCACGCCTCCAGCAATTCAAGTTCCTCCTTGTTGGGCTTGCTAAGGGTCGCCTCCAGCGCCGTCAGGTACCTGCCTGCGCGGCCGTTGCGCATGTGTGCCAGATCGCGCTCACGCCGCTGCTCCTTCGCCACCTCATTCAGCCCGTCCACATCGCGTTGGATGCGGCGGATGAGCATCTCGGTGGCCTCGGCGTCCGGCATGATGAACTCCTCCTTCCGCCGGCCCATCTGCCCTGCGTTGCCGGACGGGGAGGAGCTGCCGCAGCGGAAGGGGTAGCGCTGGTGACTGCCATCTCCGCCGCAGAAAGAGCTGTTCAGGCCACCTTGACGTGAGACGCTGCGCCGCAAGGCCGCGGCGGCTGCCATCGATGTGGACGGGCGCGAAAAACGCGCTCCATTCCCCCCAGCACGGTCTATACTGCCGGTGCCCACGTACAGCTCACCGCCACCAACGGCGCTGGCGTGGATAGTGGGCGGGTACTCTACCAAGTACTCCGGCACCGGCTGCAGCGGCCCGTAGCCCTCCACGAAGAGGGCAGGGCCTCTGCACCGCTGGCTGCCTCGGTAGAAGTGCTCCACAAGACCCGCACCGGGCGCAGCCACCTTCGCAGTAACGCTCGTGGTTGCCACATTCGTATCGGCCACTTTCTGCAGCAGCGGCTGCACCGACGCTTCTGACGTGAGCGGTGGAGCACTCCCGGCAGTGAGGCAATTGGCGCTGTGCCAGCGATCCCGCGCCGTGGCCCGCACCAGCTGCGGGTAGGACGGCGCCCTGTTGTCTGTGAGAAGTACACCGTCGTCCTCGGTGCCAGCCTCACTTCTTTGCGGCGCCTCAGCGTCCCTCGCACTTGCGCTCAACTTAAGCGACAGCGCCAGCAGAGACGCCGACAGCCCGCCCGTGGCAGTAGCACTCAGCATGCTAGCCGTAGCCGCCGCCTCTAGCCGCTCAAGAAGGCTGGGCCTCTGCAGCTCCTGCGCGCGTCGCTGCGACTCCACCGATGCGGGCACTGGCGGTGCCATATAACCGGAGCCGCTGACGCTGCACCCGTCCCTGACTTGCTGCGCTGGAGACGCCATGTCGAAGTGCGCGCTAGCCCACGCGGAGCTACAAGGGATGTCGTAGTGCTTGCACAGCAGCTCGATCGCCTGCGCTGGGTCTCGCTGGGCCAACCGCTGGAACGCCTCCTCTTTTTTCTGACGGCTACTTTTGCTAGGAGAGACGCACAAGGACGACTGCGTCGCCATCGAGCCTGCGCGGACGGCGTTGCCGGGACTCGACAGAAGCGCCTGCTGCTGCCCAGGACGATCCGGCGACGGGGTGAAGGCGGCTGCAGGAGAGCTCCCCAGTCTTTCCGTGTCGCTGTTCAGCGACTGCATCTGCGACTCATTCACCAGCACCAGTGTGTCAGGCGGTGGAGCCGCAGCACTGCCGGCAGTGGGGCTGTACTCGCCCGAAACTGCTGATGGGTGAAAGAATACCGCTGACGTAGCCGCCGCCTCGCTGTCCATGCGGGACGCCACAGTAGTTCGCATCATGGTGAACAGTTTCCGTGTCTTGCTACGCAGCTTCGCCTCCGTCTGGACCTCCGCAGCCTTCTGCTGCGTCTCAGCAGAGTTGCCGTCTTCGAGATCTGCAGCCGCGAAAAGAAAGTTGTGCTTCGTGTAGCGATCGTTGGGGGTGACGGACATGAGGTGCCGGCGTCCCCGCTGCGCCGGCGGCCCGACCGCGACGTCCGGGTCCACCATCGAGACTGAGTGCTGGATGTGGGCGATGTCAGGCAGCTGCATGACGTAGCCGACGGCGATGGCCTCGCTAAGAGTCAACTCGTACTTTGGCCTCTCCCCCTGAAGGAAGATGTGCACAGGGGCGGGACTGGTGTCGGAGAGAACGCTTGCGGCGGTGCGTGGGGCGCACATGGCTGTCACAGTTGCTGCCTCTGTCTCAGAGCGGGATGGCTCGCTCTCAGGCGGTGACGTGCTCGCCGTCGCCCTCGACCGCAGCGCGGCTCGATTCCGAACGGCAGCGTCGCGCTGATTGATCTCCTGCGCGAGCGCGGCCTCGTGGCACTGCTCAGCCATCCAGGTGCGGTCGCGTTCCTCAAGCAGGCGCACCATGCGATGCAGACGAGGCGGCAGCGGTAGGTGGCTGTGGCGACCGTGAGCATGTGTTGCGGCTTTCGATGGCACGTCCTTGCCGAAGAAAGCCTGCTTCACTAGGAAGGCGCCGGTATTTGCCAGCCGCTGTCCGGGGACAGCGCAGCTACCGACGCGCGGCGGGCGAGTAGGTCGGCGCCGTCCATCACTGGTTCGAGCGGTGTTGCGTCGGGACCCTGCAGCGGCAGGAGTGTCGTTTAGGCTGGGCAGAGGAACGGTGGTGGTCGCAGAGCCAGCGGCGACAGCAGAGATATCGCTGGCGATCTTCCGATGCTTGCCGCCGGGTTCACCAGCGCCTTGACGCTGTTGGAGCTGGCTCAGCGCGACAGACACCTGCTGACCTTTTCCTCCGCTAAGGCGGCTGATGGCCACCTGACGAGCAACAGCATCGAGAGCCGTCTGCGGAATTGCCGCGTCTGACTTGTCAGCCACACAGCCCAAGGTCGAGTAGTTGATGTCCTCCCACCGCACATAGTCACGATAGAGGAAGCACAGCGCCTTCAGGTGCACCTCGCTCACCGCACGGCCGTACATGAGGTAGCTGGTACAGCCTCCGGGAGGTGCCCCCACCGTAGGCATGCGCTGCCGACCAACAGTGTCCACCTCGATCTCTGGTTGTGGGGTGCCGAAGATTTGCTTCATGAGCTGCGGTGTTCGGCTCGTGACCAGACCCGAGTACCGGTACAGCAGGTCCATCCGCCGGAGTGCGTCGATGAGACTCTTCACCTTAATTCGCCAGCCCTCCACCATCGTGCGCGCAGCAAGCCCCAGTGGCCATCGATGCGGGATCAGACATCCCTCGCCCAGCACGTCCCCTGGGCCGTATGTGGCGATACCTTCACAAATTGTCGACACGGTGCCGCGCCTGATGAAGGTCATCTCGGTGCACCTCGTCGACCTGCTCGCCACAAGCGACCCCGGTGTGTAGATGACCGGTTCGAGCCGCTCCTGGATGAGGCGAATAGCAATATCAGGGAGCGGCTTCAGCAGCTCGGAGCCGGCCCGCAGCTGCTGTGCTAGGGCGCGCGTGAAGCGCTGCTCGCCCATCCACTCCACGCGGAGAACCGCCGCCTTCCGTAGCAGTCCATCACGCAGGGCGGCATCGCGCTGCATCAACGCGGCGAAATTTCGGCGCGGTAGGCACCACACATCACACACCGTGTCTGCCCGCAGTATGCAATGGCGCGGCTCGTGGAAAAGCACCGACAGCTCGCCAAAGGAGGCTCCCGATTCCACCACCTCCGCTAGCTGGGGTCCGGGTGCCTCTCTCAAGCACCAGCAGCCGCACTCGTCGCGTGGGAAGCTCGACGTCACCAAACCATCCTGTGACTCCCCTTTCATCAGCAGACCCGGAGTAATGCCGCTCTTCGGGACCACGAAAACGTTCAGACGGCCGCGCCGCAGGAAGCACAGCTGCCGAGCAGACGCAGGCGTGTGCGGGCAGGTCATCACCTCGCCAGGCATGTATGTGCGTGGCACCATGTGCGATATCAATGCACGAATCGTATGCGCCGGAGCATCCTGCAGCAGCCAGCTCTGCCGCACTAGCAGCTCTGTGGCGGCATAGTCGCTGTAGAGGGAGCGGTGCCGAGCGGCCACGATGAAATCGGCGACGGTGCGGGCGGCCCCACGCGGCACAACTTCGCCCGGTGCGGCGGCGCACCACGGCACGTACAGGTTCGGAGAACACTGCAGCCGCTCCGCCCGCTGCTGGGCAGCGATGTCGATGACAGCGGCGTGCACATCGCTCGTGCGGATTCGGAAGGCGTCGACGAACTCCATGTGCGTCGCTCCCCCGTCGCCCTTTGGACCCTTCAACGTAGCCGACGCAGTCCCTGACGCTGGCGCAACGACAGAGGTGGCCGAGACGGTGTAGCACACGTACTTGAATGGCGCCAGTCCAAGAGCCTCGCCGGCCCCCAGCACTGTCGGGCCGCACACCTGCTCTGTGCGGGTGGGCCGCAGCGTCGGCTGTCCGGCGGTGCGGCTGGCTCGTCGCAACGAGCGCTGGATCGCAGTCGTTACGTTGGACATGGATGCACCATCCACGTTCGTTCCGCCGCCACCGGCACCGGTGGAGTTGTTGCATCCGATCGAATCGGCCGCTGCGCAATCGTCAATAGCCAACGCCACTTCAGACGCGAGGCCACCGCCGCACAGACGCACCACATCCTTGGCCGAGGTGAAGTACATCCGTCGCTCCCTGCGCACTCCAAAGCCGCCACCACGGCGCTGATGCTGAGGCGCCGGAAACTGCGCTTGCGTTTGTAGCTGGAAAAAGGTCGCGGACACAGTTCCTGCCACGATAATGTACACAAACGACACCTCGGGCGGCTCACGGGGGAAGACCAGCACCCCTCCAGCCTCGATGCTGACGGGGGCGACTTTGTCCTTCAAGCGGGCAATGACATCCTTCGGTTCTAAAGACATACTAGCCGTGCCTCCGTCCAGCATCAGATCTCCCCCAGCCGTGTTGAGTGCCCGGGTCAGCGACGTCAGCGCGTCTGTTACCATCTTCGCATACGCTGCCGCACCTTGGACGGTGTCCCGAGACGGGAATCGTTGAAGAACGTTTCGCTGGCGCAAAAGGAGCTGCTTCTTGAGTCGCATAATAGGGACGAAGTACTCCCGCAGCGCCACTCCTGGCAGGGCATCAAGGGTCGTGCTAATGTACGTAAGGCGGTCAATAGGAATCCCATTGACCTCGATGGCGTTGTCGCGACTGCTGGAATGCGCGTTTCCGCCGCCGAATGCGCTGGAGCGGCGGCGGCTGGTGTGCCACGCGCTCTGGCGGCGGTGACCGGGATCGCCGGAGTGCTGGGGCGCATGCTGGATAATGCCGGGTGCGCCAGGTCTGGCTGCCGTGAGCATCAGTGGAAGAGGGTACAAGTTGAGAGAAAAAAAGTAAGTGAAGAAGAAAACGTCGTCTAAGCAGCGGGAGGCAGACCTTTTGTCCCGAAGCCTCGGTCGGCGCCCGTGTATGGGGGGAGGGGGGAATATAGTCGTCCGCGCTGCCGCAGGGCCGGGCGCAGTGAATGGCAGAAAGAGTTCGATGAACCCGAGCAAGGGTAGGGATACGCGACTTGTAGAGGGTCTAGTCACGGCATACGAAAAACAAAAAGAAAGGAGACGGCAAAACACGCCGAGGGGGGTGGGGAGGCGTGTGTTTGCGAGGGAGAAGACGACCCGACTAGCCAGCGTATCGGTGTTCCACTCTCTCAGTTCGGTGCACGTGTGACGATTTCGCGCCGGTGCCTTTGAGCGA
Organism: Leishmania mexicana MHOM/GT/2001/U1103; assembly: GCF_000234665.1. Lineage (NCBI taxonomy): Eukaryota > Euglenozoa > Kinetoplastea > Trypanosomatida > Trypanosomatidae > Leishmania > Leishmania mexicana. The sequence goes on from NC_018312.1 coordinate 755,653, forward strand.
GGGCGCCTACTGAAAGGGTAGCGAAGTGCGTTGGGGTAGTGACTGGGGATGCACTGCGAAGATCAGCACACACACACACACACACAAACACAAACAAGCGTATACGCTGTTAGGCGTTGGCACGTCGTCGTCTTCCAGGCTTGAAGTTGTGAGGGGCGGGATGCGGAGAAAAGGAGGAGAGGGATCCGAACAGAGAGCGTGAAAAAGCGAATGCGCCCTCTCCTGTGCGTCACTCATGCGCACCATCAATGCCGTCTCACAGACTCAGCAAGCGGCATTGAAGCCGCACATCTTTTGCAGAGGCGGCTCCAAGAGAAGTCCATGGAGTATCAGAGCAGTGTGTGTGCGTGCGAACGTTTTCCACTCCGTCTCTCATTCCGAAAGACTTTCGATGCGCAGGGCGATGTAGCGCACACGACAGCCCGCACCCGCGCGGGTGGTTGACCGCAGAAGGGTGGTGAGCGCTGGTCGGTGGAGAGCACGGTGCGACAGACGCAACCGCGTAGGGGAAGGGCAGACCACGTTTCGGTCTTTTCTGTGGTGCACCAATGTGTGCCATTCATTCCTTTAATTGCGTGTTCTCGTGCACGATATCGCCTGCCATTGGTCAGGCACTTGACGACTCTCACGAGACCGTGGTGGAGGCTGCAATGAGGGGAACCAGCACGCACCTCTTCAGCCCTCCCTGCTCCACCTAGTGCACGGAAACTCGGAGATGCGCGGGCACCCACGGAGAGCGTGCGCCAAGTCACTTCACATGGGCAGGAAGGAAAAAGATGATGGAAAAGAAAGAGGAAGAGAAACATCCTGCAACAATTGTACATGCTTTACATCGCAGTTCTGTTGTTGCTGGCTTCCGCTAGGAAAAAGGGGAGAGGGTACCAGGCAAATCGGTCGGAGAAGGGCAACAACAGCCACCGCACCTCCACAACAGACACGCATTCCAAGAACCAACAAGGAGCCAGCACTCACAGAGAGATGAGGCAAAGGACACAAGAAAGGGACGCAGACGGCCGCCCTTGAGCACTCGACAAGATGACGGCCAGCACAGCGGAGGAGAGGGGAGGGGGGCAGGAACGCGCGGGTGACGGAAAGCCGCGTCCTCAGCGCACAGAGGAGGGGGTGAATAAGAAGACAATGTATCAAGTCAAAGACAAGGTTCAATATAGATAGATATATACGTACATACAACAGTGCAGAGCTTCTTCGGCAACCGCAGGTCTCGCCTTCTCCTCCCCTCCCCAAGTTTTCGACGTCGGCACGCTTCGCCCCATCAGACTCTCGTGCACCTGCAGGTGCAAGCGGAAACGTCTCAGCGCCTGGAATACAGGAAAAGAGGCGTTGCGTACCGTGTTGGGTTCGTGCACTCGGGCAGCCCCCCTCTCCCTGCCAAGTACTTGCGTAAGCGTGCGTGACTCAAAATAACTATCAAAGTGGGTAGAGACAGTCGCAGGGCAGCTTAGCCCGTCCCCTTCGTCGTTGAGAGGCGGTTCGCCATCACTTGCTCGTCGTCGCGGGAGATCTTTGTCGTCTTTGGGTCGTACGGATAGACGTACTTTTTGAAAAGTTCCTCGTCGCGTTTCTCCCAGTCCACGTGCGAAAGGCGCTCCACGCACCCCTTCAGCTCCTTCTTGCCAATCTTCTTTGCCTCTGCGGTTGGCATGTAGCGCGAGTAAAGCTCTTCACGCCGCGCCTGGCTCCTCTTGCGCTCCTCCTCGTAGATGCGGCGCACCTGGTCATCGATCTCGCTGGAGTCCATCTTCTTATCATTCTTGTGCATCTCTTCCTCCACCTTGCGATCTCGCTCAGCTTTGGAGTTGGCAAAGCGCTCCACCTGTTGATCATACATGCGGGTTACCAAGCGGCCCTCCTCATCCTTTGAAATATGCTTCTGCATCTGTGCGCGTGTCCGCTCCAGGGTGGCGCGGTGCTCCTCCTCGCGCTGCTCCGTCAGCTGCATCTGTCGGTAGTACAGGCGCTGCACGAGGTTCTCCTCCTCCTCCGGGGAAAGGCGGTGCTCGGTCATCAGCTTGTAGCACTCCGTAGCCGTCATCCTAACGCAATGTGTGTGGACGCTCCACGGCAAGTCTGCAGAAGCTCCCAAGCTAATGCGGGACAGAGCCCCGAAAAGGATATGTATATATATATATATACTTCCAGAAGTGCTTGTGGCCGTAACGGAGACGATTGCGAGAAGAAACCGTCCGCACCCTATACGGAGGAAAAGTGGCGGAGAAGCTACTGGACGACGGAGCACAGAGAAAAACAAAGGTTTTGTAGAGGGAGTGGCGAGCGAATCAAGAGACAAATTGATTGTGTGCGGATGTGTGTGCTTCCTTGAGTATAGCAGGTGCTGTAGGAAAGCAGCAAACGTGCCATGAAGCGTCGATAGATGCTTGAGCATGCGTGCGTGTGTGTTGCATCACAGGTAAAGCCAAAGAAAGCACTCCCGTAGAGGGAGAGAAACGTCCAGACGGGAGACGTGAAGAATAAGAAAAACGCAATGGGAGAGGAGGTGTCGCCTGTTCGCTGCGCAGAGAGGAGGCAACATGGGCGCACAAAAGTACGAGGGCATGCTCTCACGAAGAAGGCCTTGAGCGCAGAGATGAGGAAGGGGTGAAGCACCCGTGCGCATCGCGAAGATACGCCGAAGATGCGCGGAAGAAAAAAAAATTAAGCGGATGCAAAAATCTCCGAGACATGTCACCACAGAAGTGCAGCCTGACGACAGCACATAGTCTCGAGCGCCCGTTCCCCCCCCCTCCTCTCCTCCCTCTCTCCTTGCTTTGCAGACCGCACCGAGACCTCGTGTTGTCAGCCTCACCATCAGCGGACATCGCCTCGGACGTGACAAACTCACCGGTCGAGTGCTGTGTGTACGTGCGTCCACGTGTGCCAAGCCACGTGAATGAGGGCAGTGTGGGGTTACTGAAGCTCTATCGATCTCTGTGAACAACGAGAAGACACAAGGCAAGCAAGCAAACGAGGAAAAAAACAAAGAGTGGCGCCTGCCACGACCGTCAAGGTAGTCGGAGAGGTGGCCGCACAGGAGTGTTGGAGTGGAGCTCCACTCCTGACGACATGGTCCCTCTCTCGCCCCCCTTCCCGGTCACTGTCCGCGATTTACCTTGAGGTCCTCCGTGAAGACCGCGTGCGCCTCTGTGTAGGCGTTGGTGGGGACGTGGAAGTATGAGTCAGCCGGCTGAGCCACATTAATGGTGCAAGGTGCCCCTCGCCGCACAAACACGCCCATGTGCCCGGAAACCTGTGCGGCTGCCACGCGGTCACTCTCGGCAGCGCCATCGCCAAGACTCTTGTCGCCCACGCTCCGCTCCCACTGAGCGGTGATCGCCTGCTGCATCAACCGCTTCTCCCGCTCGCTGGCGCCGTCGTAAAAGTGCTGTGCCATCTCGCGCACATGTGGAGCGGCGGCGATCTCGGGCAACACATCCAGATGCGCGTGGCCCATCAGGACCGACCGATGCTTTGCCTGCTGAATCTTGGTGAAGGTGTTCTCGAGCGACGTGCTCTGAATGAGAAGAACAAGCTCGTAGGTGACACCGTTGCGGTACTCCGCCTCGCGAAGCAGCCGCGTCCGTTCCCGGTAGGCCTGCAGCTCGTTCGGCGACGAGGCAGTCGATTTTCGACTTCGGCGACCGTTGTGGACGGGGCGCTGAGAGGCCTGCCATGCCGCGTCCACTTCGTCCGCGTTCATCGGTAATGGCACACACGCGCTGGAGGCGGAGATGACTTCCGGGCAGCAGGCGGCAAAGAAGGCGCTGAACTCGCGCTGCAGCTCCTTCTCGACCTTCAGGTAGGCCTGATGGAGAAGCTGCTCTTTGCGCAGCACGCGGTCCGTCGCCGCCCGAGACAGCACAAACTCCAAGGGAGAGGCTGGATTCAGCACAATGTCCACTTTCTCCGGTACGATGGAGGCGTTGTGCAGCAGTGTGGAGACATCGGCAAAGTAGCCAATCAGGAACGGTTGCAGGAAAGGTCCGAACATGGGGAGAGGAGTGGCTTGCTTTAGTTGGAAAGGTGAGGTATTGGCGACAGATTCCCAGTAGGCCGCCTTCGCCTCCTCCGCCGCCGTCTTCGCCGACGCCGCGCCCGCTACATTCTCCTCACGCGACACGCTTGCCCTCGCTGCTCCAGCTGTCCCCTGACGCCTCCCCGCATGTCGTTCTCGAAGGACGCAATGATGCCTGGAGGACGCTGCCCTGCGTCCAATGCCCCTCACCTTACTTGCGACACCACATGAGCGCTTACGCGCACGAGTGCGCACCGCCTTCTTCGCTGGGGAAACGCGACACCTCTCACTAGACACACTCGATGTGCCGCGCTCCTCCTCAAGGCCGTCCATCAACATCGTGTTGAACAGTGCATCTGCGTTAATGGGTGTGTCGTCAAGCGGTGTGGGAAGCGCTATCTGTGCTGCGTCGCTGCCAGGAGAAAAGTCAGGGGCGGTGAGTTCTGTCGCCTTCAGTGCCATACATGCGCGGCCAGACATGTGTGCTTCTGTGCCGTCTTCCGGCGCAGCTTTGGCTTCCCCTTCTCCAGCTGGCCGGCCCCCCTGCGATGCCGAGCCGTCGGCATCGACCTTTTCCTGCATCTTCACCTCGGTAGGGGGCTGTGCCTGCTGTCGCGCGTGCCGCTGCTGCCACCACTCACTCTGGAGCAGCGTTTCAGGCAGCAAACCCATGATAGGCACTTCACCACCAGCAGAGGCTGTGGTGCTTGAGCCGGATGCCCACAGTACCCCACTCGGGTCGCGCACCGCAAACCCGAAGCGCTGGCAGAACAGCCGCAGATATTCGAGTGACGTGAAAACGGGTAGCGCTATGTAGTTGTCCAGAGCGAAAACCTGCGGCTTCACGTCGTACGGGTCCCATCGCCTGCACACAGGGGACGCAAAGGAAAGCAAGGTGCTGTTCACCAGACGCTGCACCAATTCCAGATCTGTCCGGGCATCTCGATTCTCGCTGATGCACAGCGCAATCGCAGCCTCGAGGGCGTCGTTGCGGGGCAGCAGCTCAAGGGCACGCAGCTGCGCAGCTGCCACTCCCGGTGCCGACGCATCGCCGCTGCTGTTCGTAGCGCTGGCGCTGCGCTGCTCCTCTCGCAGGAGATGCTGGAGACGCCGGCGCTCCTGCAACTGCTCCACAGCTGCGCGGTTTGTCTGGCGAAGATGCTGCAGTCGACGGCGCAGCGAATAAAATCGGGCGCCACGTGCCGCAACGGGCCTAAAGCAGACCAACGTCGTGGACAGCAGCATGTTGACAATGGCCGCTTGTGCGCGAGGTGCAGTTCGCTCAATCCTCCAGCACGGCGGAGGTGGGTCGCTTGTTCGTTTTTTTCTCCTTTCTGTTTTGCTTAGAAAACGGAGCCACACGGCTTCTCTCCCTTTCACGCACTCACTCTGTGCCGCACACACACACGCTCGCGCTTCCTGCCCCGAGACCTCTTCAGTTCGCGCCCGCGGAAAGGGATGTGGTGTGGAGCGATGGAAGAGAGACGAGGCGTGTGGCAGTCGGGTGTGTAGTGGTGCTTCTCGTCAAAGTACCTGCGCGGCATCTGTGACCCACACGCACTCCCTTGCCCCCAATAAAACAGTCGCACAAAACAGAAAGGAGAATGGAGAGGGGTGAAGACAGAAATTCACGAGAGAGACGCACAAGCACATAGACACACGTTGTCCTGAACGATGCGTTGAGTCTCGCCTTGGCGAAAAACACCAACACACAATAGAAAGAGGGTGGAGCCGACAGCTGCGCTCTGATAGCTCACGTCCACTGCTTTGAGTCTCAAAGGTTCTCCGGAAGGTAGGAACGACGTGAAAACTGAGCAACGTCGCAGAGAAGACACGCGCATTCACAGAGAGAGAAAAAAGTGCGGCTGTATGCGAAAGACTATCGCTCCTTTGAGACGAACTGTCGATCCGTGAAGAAAGGACCGTCGTGGCTACCCCCTACCCTCTGCCTCCTCTTCTATCTTCACAAGCACTTCAAGTCTCCAATAGCATCTGGAGCATCACCCGAGTGTGTGTGCGACGCCCTCTGGGAGGTCGGAGGGGTGGGAGATTATTCCCCACGTCGTACTTAGCCTCGACACTCTAATTCGCGTATGTTTGTTTTTTTTTTTGGGGGGGGGGCTGCGTGTGTGCCTCCGTCTACTACTCTGGACTCTACCACGCAGGAAGCACGGTGGACATCGCGAAAGAAAGACGAAGGAGAGAGAAAAAATAGAGGGGAAGGACAAGTAGTGGTCGCTGAGGTGGTACTGGAGGTGAAGCTTACGAGCACGGCCACAGACACTACGCGACAGCGCACGGCAGCCAACGCGTCCGCATCCACAAGGATGCAATCGGGCAAGGGAACAACAACAAAACAAAAAAAAGAGAGAAGACTGCGCCTCCGTCGTTGCATACAACAACCACCCATCGAGCGAGGAAAAGAGAGAGTAAACGAAGTATAAACAAGATCAAACAAAGATCATCGAACACATGGAGCGGGGAGAGGGAGAGAGAGGTGTGAGGTGAAACACACCGCTTCTTAGGATTAATCTGTGTGTGCGTACATGTGAGCAGAGACGCAGCTGTGGGAAGGGGAGAGGGGGGAGGGCCGGAGAAGGATGGAGAAGGAGATCCAAGTTCTGGGTCGGTCAGTCACCTGTTTGAAAGGGAAGGGAAGGTGATGAGGGAGGGTGATGGCGGAGAGAGAAGCCAGTTTGAGCCGACGACGCGCGCGAGAGGGTCTCGATATCGGTGTGTAGATCAGATTCACACTCCCTGTAAGAGTCGTGAATGAGTTGCGCACTATCGGCAGTGCTCTTGGGCAGCTGCGCTACCACGTGGCCAAGAGGCTCCAGAGGAGCCGCGGCGCGCAAGGGAGGGAAGGTGAGGTCCTTTAAAGATGAGCCAGGGTGCTTGCAAGCAACGCGAAGCGCATCGTGCTCACACCTTGTCCTCCGCCCCCATCCTTCTCTCGCAGGTGCCCCTAACATCCCTGTTTCTGCCCTCGGCTCGTGCCTGCCGCCACAGCAGCGCGTTCTTTTGCTGTGCTTATGCAGCATCCCGTCTAAGCTTTCGGCGTGGGCAGCGGATTCGTGCATGTCGCCGAGAGATGGCTGTTGAACGTCAGCACGATTTTACCCCACGCCTTGCTGTCGTCGAGTCGCATGTGCGCTTGAGCCACCTCCTCTAGCGGGTATGTCTTGCTCGCCACCGGCACAATCACCCGCTCATTCATGTAGGGTATTACCTCCTTCTCGAAGGTGTCTACTAGGTTCTGCTTGTAGTCGTCCGACTGGCAGCGAAGCTTGGAGAACAAGATGTGCGCGCGCTGTCGCAGCAGAGGAAGGCAGTTCAGGTGCACCGTTGCACCGCCCATGAAGGCGAGCACCACGATGCGGCCGTCCTTCGCCAGCACCGCGGCATCCTCGGAGATGTACGACCCACCAAAGACAGAGTCCAGGACAAGATTGATGGCACCCTCGCCAAGGAGGCTCTTCACCTTCGGAGAGAAGCACATGCCGGTCTCATCCGGGGTGCGGGTTAGGTTGATGCTCGCAAAGTTCTTGCACACCTCCACCTTGGACTCTGAGGAGGTGGTGACAGCGGTGGCCTGGAAGTACTTCTCGACGAGCTGTGCCGCCACAGTACCGACACCGCTGGCTCCGGCATGAATGAGGACTGTTTGGCCCTTGCGACAGTTGCCGTGGTACTGTAGTGCCTGCCACGCAGTGAGGAACGCCTCTGGAATTGTAGCTGCCTCGATAAAGGAGTAGCCTTTCGGGATGTGCATGACACTGCCCTCGTGTGCCACGGCGTACTCGGCGTACCCGCCACCCGGCAGCAACGCCATCACTTTGTCGCCCTCCTTGAAGAGCTTTACATCGTCCCCTACCTGCTCGACAATGCCCGACACCTCCAGCCCCAGAACCTCGCTACTGCCTTTTGGTGGGGGGTAGTGGCCCTTGCGCTGAGCCGCGTCGGCGCGGCTGACGCCCGCCGCACTCACCTTTATTAGGATGTCCCTCCCGCGGGTGATGACGGCCTTGGGTATGCGAGAGATTTGGAGCATGTCCGTATCGCCGAAGCCCTTCAGGGTGACCGCACGCATCAACTGCATGGTTGCTAAAGGAAACCAGATTAGGATATAACGAAGAAACAAAACGAAGAGGCAGAAAGCGCAGATGAGAGACGATCTGCCTCCCTCCCTCACCACCACACCTCCCTCCGAACAGAAAAAAAAACGTGCCTTGCTGGCAGTGCGCGTGCCTTCGTGGTGGGCCAGTAGGATCTGGTCGCCGAGGAAACGGCTCGAGCCGGGATGAGAGAAGACACGAGAGGCACGCAACGACAGCGGCTCTGGGAAGGGAGGGTAGTACGATGCACCGCGGCTTTTAATGTATCCAGCCCTCGCTGGTGTGAAGTCAGAGAGAGTGAGAAAATGGGGAAGGGGAGGGTTCAAGAGGGAGACGAAGGTAAGTCACCGAGTTGACAGAAGCCATCCCATTTGATGGCCAGCCAAGGGTGACGTCACCAAACGTGTTGGATGTGGGCAGGCACGGCGGCAGCTGACCTCTGCGTTCCGCTCTCACGGGGTCACTGTTTATCGCTTTTTCGATGACATCTTCGGGCAGTGCAGGTTCCTCCCCCTTTGTCTTATCCATCACGCCGTGTTCCGTTGTCATGTCGCTCGTCGGACCGCCTCACCGTGTGGTGTACGGGGTCACGGCCTCGACCGTCGGTGGGAGTCGCGGCGGACTTGATGTACTTCGGAAGTGACCGCGTATGGGGGGACAGTCATCCATGCATGCGTTTCAGCATGCATCACATGGTCGCGTGCGTAGCCTTTACGGAGGGCAGAGAGGCCGGCGTGCTGTCGATGGGAAGGTGTGGTGCTGCAGCTGCTTCTTACTGCTGTTTCTTGTTAATGGCGTGGATGCCCGACAAGGCAAAGTGAGCCGCGCAGAGTTCAGCCGAGTTGGTGCTACTTGCGTCGGACACCCCTCCCCTTCCCCTCAACGGGGACGGGTGGCCACCATCTTCTTTGTATGCGAATGCATGCGTACCGCCCCTCCCCGCCTCCCGTCCTCCTGGTGTTGCAGCCTATGTGAGGGCGGTGCTCTGCGCCAGACACCAAGAGGCGTGCGGCGCGACGTGGTTTATCCGGCGCTGCTCGTTGTGCCACAAGCGGAGTTCGCTTTGTACGCTCTCAGACAGACCCGCCGGCAAGGGACCATAGTGAAGGTCTCGTAACAACTTTTGAGCAGATCCGGCGCGTCATTGTGAGGAAAACAATTTTGTGAAGAGGCATGTGCACGACTCGGGAGGCACACCAAAGGTGACCCATGAGCCGCCCCAATCCTCTTGGTGATAAGCTGCTTGATCGAATCGGCGCTCAGCCGGGTGCACATCTGTTTTCCACCACAAACCGTTCCAAAGTTGTCGTCAAGCACCACGCCAGCCAACGCAGACACGTTGCAGACCCTGGTCTCGTCGTCACTCAAGGTGACGCTAAGCTTGTCACGCGGCGCTTCGGGGCGCCTGCAGAGCAGCCTCCACCGCCCGTGGACCACCCGTCCGCTGGATGTTTTCCATGCAGACCTTCGCCAGAATTTTGGAGGCGGGTCGCTTGGCACACATAGGATGGCAGGGCGATGTTGCTGTCACCATTCCGCATCACCTCTGGGCCAACGGGCAAGCTCATTGGATGCGCTCTTCGCTGATGCACGGGAACAAGCACCTGGAAAAGATGACCTTGCCAGGTCCGTCACCCCCCCCACACAGCCGTCGAGCATAAAGTTCTCATGGCTGCGCATCCAGGCCCACAGCCGCGTTGTAACGCTGCTCATCGGGGCAGCTGCTGACTTGTCGCGGCCAGAGAATGAAGATGCCACCGTCTGAGACATCCTTTCCTCTCCTCCACGACGGTGAACGCCCAACCAAGGAGAGGGTTCGGAGGTGCGCTCGGCACCATAACGACTGCTGCCAGTGAGGGGAGGGGCCTCGCCATCGGCTTCTGTCACTGGTGGCGGGGGTACGTCCCATGCGCGCTGCATTGGTTGCGGCCCCTCGCTTTTCATCTCGCCACACAGATCCGCAAAGTGCATCGATTTCACCTGTGCCGTAGGCAAGGGAGTTCCCCCTCCGCTCTTCCTTGGCTACTGGTTAGGCGTCAATAGGCTCGCGCCTCGGGTAAGGCTTGTAGGACGTGCAGGATCGCTCTTCCTCCTCTTCGGGCTTCGAAAGCCGAGTACCTGCACGGGAGCAAGATGACGCGTATGCGAGGCGTGAAGAGCACCTGCGTCTTCTCATTCGGATGCTGCCCTCTACTCGCGGTCATCCTTCGAGGATACGAGCGCCATTGGAGCGCCCCTGTGCCATGTAGACATCGCATGTGAGTGGGGCAGCGTCGTAAGGCGGTGGTCATTCTGCCTGAGGCAGGAAGGCGATGACTGGTACTGCCGTGGGGCGTGTGCGCGCAGTGCGCAGTTTGGCCATGTCAAGCACACACCTCCCCCAAGACAGAGCAGAATTCCTGAACGGATGCGAGGTTCCTGTGCTCGCCCCTTCTCGAGCCGCGCCGTGCACACGTCGGGGGAGATCGCCTTCATGGCGCAAGAGATGTGTAGGATGGTTGCGTTGGGTGTGCAACAGCGTGACCCATCGGAGTCTTGCAAATGGGGGTTCCCCCAATGACACTTCTGTGATGATGCACGGGTTGAAGGACCATGTAATCCTCACATCGAACTCAGCGACCGACAGAGCGGAGGCGCTTTGTATTCCGGTCGACGAGCTCACGCGCAGGGGGAGAATGCGTGCAGGATCGCACTACAACGTCATCGTGACCGGTCCGGCGTGTGTCTGAGGGGGACGCCAGCGTGGCGCACATGATGTGGGGTGCCAGTCCGCGAGTGATGGAGACGTCGTCGTATGACTAGCTTTCTCTTTCAGGGAGAGGGCGGGGCTCACCTCACTGGATGGCTGCGGGAGAGAAGTGGGGGTAGAGAGGCGAGATACGTCAGCCTGCACCGTTCTTAGGCGCACCCAAACCCGAAGTGCAAGGGGTGCCAGCTGCCGCCACACCTCGCAGGCGGATACGTGAGCAACTACGCTGCCGCTTTACGTGTCGGTGGGCATTTAGGTTTTATGTGCGTGCGCGTCTCAATATGCCTACATACGAGCACACGAAGCAGCGGGCACCACACAACAGCTGCCATAAAGTCATCGCAGGTGGACTGTCGAAAAAAAAAGGAGAGCAGCAGCAGAAGCGCAAGGCGCTGATATTGAGGTCTTCCTTCGGCATAGGCGAGCGATAGAACAACGGAGAGTATGAGGCACTGGCGGAGAATGAGAGGTGGCCAGAGAGAGAGTGCGTGAGAGACCTGGATAAATCGGAGGAGCACCACAGCAGTGCACTCAGTCTTTCCGCTCTTTCCACCCTCCCCCCTCCCCTTCTTTCTCTCAGTGCCACCTTCGTTGTGCCCGTGCCACACGCACACACGCAAGCAGACAGTGGGAGAGAGAAAGACGCATGGCGACACGGTGTCCGCCGGAGATCGGGCAAGCCGGCGTTCGCTTCTCCTTTCCTATTCTTTGTCTTCGACACGACCCTCACCGCACCCGACACAAATGACTAAAGTGTCCGTGTGCATCACCCTTTGCAGTGGCCCTTGTGAAACGGGGAGGGTGAAGCGAAGATCTACAGCGAACTATTTAATGTACAGTGCAATCCTGGTGCTGCTGCTGAGTTTGGCAATGCTTTGGCCTCGACGGGGTCGTCATCAGGAGGGGGTCCTCCGCCTCTTCGGGTACAAGTGTGGGATAAGGAGTGCCAGGAGACGGCGACGAGACGTTTTGTGCGCCGGCACCTGCCGGCGCGGGCAACAAGCGACCCATCTACCCGCGACCTCCACTAGAGAACTCTAGTCGCTCCTCCTCGCCCTTGTCTTGGTACAGTGACGACGGAGTCCCATGCCATGACGGCGACGGTGACGTTGAGAGTGCGCGTGTGGGAGGCACGTACACTGGGATAATGTTCTCCTCGACGTTCGCCAGTGGGTACTCCTCACTCTCAGGGATTGTTTGAATATACGTCCAGTTGTAGTGCGAGTTGCCGCACGGTTGCCTGCACTCGATTACGCTGATCCCGCGTCGCGGATCATTGTATGACTTGCGCGCCACGCCGCAGTGCTGGCATCGCACAATGTAGGCTACGCCTCTCATGCTCAGCGCCGCTCACTTGCGAGCTGACAAGTGAAGAAAAACCACAAAAAAGTAAAGCAGCGGGCGTGCGGATGGGAAAGAGAAGCCCGCGTGTGAGAGGAGGAGGGAGACACACGCAAGAAGGGCGCCGGTACGCGCACGTGCGAACCTCTCCGACAACATAAGCAGTGCAAGTCGAGCCGAAGAGTGAGGAGAGAGAGGAAATGAGACAGAGAGAGAGATGGCGTCTTGTGCGGGATTACCGCGACATCAACACGCATGCGCCGCGCGCGCATACAAAAGGGGAGGAAACACTACACGTGGAGTGCACAGGCATCCCGCCGGCGCCACGACAGAGGAGGTGCGACGGCATGAGCCAAGGGGAAAGACCTCATACTTTGTGGTCACGCCAAAACCTTCTTCTGCAGTATTCGAGGTGCTACCATGAAATTGCAGGTGCACAGCCGCCAAAAGGCTCTGTGTATGTGTATGTGCGGGTGTACGGCTGCACCCGCCCCCGGAGAAGAGAGACCGCCGGCGTTGGGGTGAAACGGGTGCACCTGCGACAGCTTTTACTGACTAGTCTTCTTTTTTTCCTTCGCTTTCCTTGTTGCCGTGTGTGCGCAATTTATCGGCTCGTTGTGCGCTTCCCTTGCGTGCGGGGAACAAAGCAAGTGAAGAGGTGGGGGAGAGGCGCTGAGGAGGAGGAGACAGCGGAGGAGGGCAACGCACAACGGGACAAAAACACGGGCGAAAGCTGCTTGTACGCTCGCGCACAGACCCCCCTCCCTCCCCCCACACACACATGCACAGTAGGACACACACAAGAACAACAGAGAAGAACGAAAAGAATAGAGATGGTAAAAGTACGTGGATTTCTGTGCCACGGCACACCGCCTGTACATATGGGAAAACAGAACGACCGAAACCTGAGGAGCGAGGACGAGGCAGCGGCGGTGATGCAGACAAATACGGAAGGTGCAAGAGGGAGGCGGCCGCGTGCAGGGGAGGGGCGGAGCAGGCAGTGATCAAAAAAAGAGGGAGAATGCAATCCTAGCAAGCAGATTGTTGAGAGCCGCTCATCCAGCAACAACCGCGCCTGCTGAGTATCATCCTCCCTTTGTTCTCACCCCGGACCCCACCCCAGTGCACGCAGCTGCAGCTGAAGAAACTAGAACGACAGGAGATGGGGAAAAGAGAACGTCTCTTGCTACCTGCAGGAAACCGTGGGAAAGGCAGACGCTGGCTGTGGACATATTTTGCGGCATGGTGATACTCGCTTTCCTACAAGCCGCCGTCTCCGTCGTCTGCCACGATTCACATCAGCTGCAGAGGCCTTGTGTGTATGTTGGCCTACTCGTCATCCCTTCCCCCTGGTGGCTAAAAGACCGTTTGTCTTCTCTGCCCCTGTCTCTCTCTCCCCTCCCCTTCATATGTCCTTCGCACCTTCACCGCTTTTACGTGTAGTATACATGCAGGAGAAGTAGTAGTAATGAAGGCAGTACAAGGAGGTATGGTGTGGCGTGCGTGGGAGCGCGGCTTCCTGAGTGCTGCGAGAGCACGACAGTGAAGAAGAAAAGTAACAAACGAAGATAGCTTCGAGTTCAAAAGAAGAATCGAGGCCTCTGCCGCACACAGACACGCACACGCTAAGACGTTGAACCGAGACTACACGAAGATCAAGCATCGAAAGCATGGAGGAGGAGACTCACGATATACGTGCAAGAGGCGAGGGGAGGGGGGCGAGGTGATATTGGAAAGGCACCGCACCCAAGCATGAAAAGGTGGCAAATCCCTACGAGAAACACAAAAGGAAATAAAAGCAAGATAGCACTCCGAAGCCTCTACGCGCCCGCTTGCGAGGGAAAGTGCGAGGGGGAGGGGGAGCGGTTCAGAGCGTTAGTAATCGTGGAGACAAGTGCCTGTGTTCAGGTGTGTCTGTGGGCGCTCGCCTGTGTAAGTCGGCCAGCTGCAGCTGTGAAACATGCAGATAGGCAGAGAGATGTGCGCAAGCGCATTCCCATAAGAGAGGAGAGCGGCGATGGCCCTGAGCAGCACCCCCTCTTCCCACACCCACTTCACCAACGTCACTGCCCGCTCGAGCACGGCAGCAAATACAGAGGCGAGCGAGAAGGAAAAAAAAGGAACGCTTGCTCTGAGCGTTGTCTCTGCGCACATCGTCATGCGCTCTTGCTCCTTGCCTACTCGCTTTCCCGTGCACACGCACCACATCCTCACGGCCGATACAGGTGTGTTGGCGATACCGTGACGTTCGTGAGCTGCGCTCCGTCGCGCAGGTACACCGACGATGACGAGCCGACGAACATGGGGCGGCCCAGTCCTGCCGTCGCGGAGGTCGGCCTACTAAAGCCGTCCCCACGCTGCTGATTTAGTGCGTAATCGGAAACAGCGTACCGGCCACTTGCTGAGACGGGACGCTGCGGTACCAGCGGAGGCGCGTTGTAGGCCGAGTTCGAGGGCAGGCCCTGCTGCACCGGCGGCAGATGCTGCTGATGCTCTTGATGCTGCTGATGCTGTTGATGTAGTTGATGGGAGCTTTCAAGAGCACTGCGCAGCGCCTCCTCCAGTTCACGTAGCTCCTTGCGATCCGCCTTGTTCATCTCCAGGATGGCTGCGTTCTCCTCTAACTGAACAACGCGGAGGCGCAGCCCATCATCTGGTTCGACCGCTACCGAAATACGTCTTCGATCGGCGGCAACGTCGGGCTGCGATGCCTCCTGCCGGCGCAGCACCTCCACTGTCGGCTGTCCAAGCTCGTTTGAGGTGAAGCTGCAAGTCACAGAAGTCGAACGGTGGGGCGGTGGCCACGCCAACTCGCCTTCAGCCACAGGACTGCTGCTGCTTGGGGCCTCCTTTCCAACTGCCGGCAAGACACCACTGCCGCCCACGCGACTCGAAGGCAGACGTCCGGCGGAAGGGATACTACCCCGATTGCGCGATAAAGAACGCACTGGCGCTGCTGCGGCAGCTCCGTCCGCGATCACCGCCTCACCTCCAGCTGCTGAGCCGTAGGACATTGACGTGGCATGCTTGCCACGCGGACAGCCCTCCACCGCCTCTTCTAAAAGCGAGACGCGACGAGCCAGGTCTACCAGACCAGGATGGGACTCATCCACGCCACCTTCCTTCGTCGCCACGGTTTGGCCCAGCAGCGTGTTGAGACGGTCCTCAAGCTGAGCGAGCTGACCGTTCAAGCGGTTCAAGTCCTTCTCCGTGCCACTGATGCGCTTCTCTGGGTTGGCGCGCCCCTGCAACTCGCGCACCGCTGACTCCAGCGGCGGCAAACGCTGCTGCTGCAGCGCCCCCATGTCCTGCTCCAAAAAGCGCATCGCACCGCTGAGGGTCTCGATCTCGCCCGAGTGATCCGTCGCCTCCGCTGGGGCAGCCATTGCAGCCACATACGAGGCTGTGCGACTTGTCCGCGCGGCCTCGCTGGTCTTGGCCGCCAGCGAGTCCGCTGCTTGACGCTGCAGTAGTGCCCGCAGCACCTCCATCTCCTCCTGTATCTTGGCGAAAGAGGGCAGTGAGAGAACATACCGGGTCCGGTCCACAAGGCTGTGCTCCATCTCCTGCTTATCGGTCCGCCGGCCCATCTCCAACACCTGCTCCGGCCCCGCACCCCAGAGATCAACAAAGGCCTGCAACACCTGTAGCGACCTCTCAGCGGCGGACACGCGTTGCCCTACCACCTCGGCGTGCCGGTTGAAGGTGGCCTTCATGGCCTCCTGCTGCTCACTCGAACGCTTCTCCGCATCGGCCGCATACGCCTTGTGGGCCGCGTCGCTGGCCGCGATGTGCTCTGTGTTGGCCGCAACCTTCTCCGAGAGCTGAGCCACCGTCGACTTGAGATCCTCGAGCGCGGTAGTCACCTCCTCGCCGGGGCCTTTCGCCTGCTTGAGGGCCTGAATCTCAGCACGCAAGGCGTTGTTCTCCTGCGTCAACTTCCCAAGACGGTCGCGGATCTCATCAATGTCGTCCTCATGGCCGTTTCCTTGCTCCACCAAGACGCGTATCACATCCGTGAGGCGGCTGTAGCTGAGCGTGAGTTGTGCCTCAATAATGTCCGGCACATTCGTCACATCGATGTCGATGCTCGGCATTATTGCGCGGTGGTATGTAAACACGTGCAAAGAGGGCGGCGGGAAGAAGAACGCGCGTGGGGCGGGAGAAGAAGAGAGCTGGGTGCGTGCGACGTCACTGCAGGTGCAGTCACCGAAGATGGGTGTGTGCGTGTGTATGTCTGGGCGTGTAGTCGACAGCAATGAATGCTACGAAGAGGTATAGGTCTCTCTCAAGAGTCACGCGTTGCAGCTCTCGTGTAGCGATCTCCGTGCGTACGTCAAACGTGTTGCCTCGGAAATACGTTGGAGTGGAAGAAGCGAAAAAAAACGAGAGGGAGAGCGGCTGGAGAGGGCTGCGGTGAGGAGACGGTGTAGTCCGTCGATGGCGTCTCGCAGCGTCACTAGTGACAGACCCCCGCAATCGAACAGCGTAGCGAACCGTTTTGGTGTTCTCGACGGCTCTCGTACCGCCGAAGCAACGAGGAAGCACGGTTTGGATTTGTACACACACGCCACACAGGTGCTGGAGAGAGTACACCCGTGTTGTACGGAGACAGAGGGAGGAGGAGAGGGAAGGCGTAGGAAAAGCGGCACATACGTGAGTGGGCGCGAGGAAGGGGGGAAATAGACAAAGCGCAGCAAGTTCATGGGGGGCGGAGCGGCGAGCAGTCCAGGGAGACGGGATGATTGACCGGAGAAACATGAGAGGTGGGCGACGTTGCGACAGCAGTCACCAGATAGAGACACCATTCACCGATTTCGAAGCCCCCTCTCTCCACAGAGAAAGAGGGACCGGCCGGGTGCTGGTGAAATAAAGGAGGTCGGCGGATATCACGAGAGAGGGAGAGAAGGCGCGCAGAGCAGCGGCAGGTCACTGCCCGTTCGTGCGACGCTCCCACATGCGCCCTCTACTCATGTCCCTCCCCCTTCCTCTGTGCGTTTCGGACTGGCTGGTCTGTGCGGTGCCCTCTGTGCTAGATGATGGCATCGTTTTCCTCTATACCACTCTTTCTTTCTTGTGCGTGCATGCGTTTGTGCGTGTGTGTTGTTGTTTTCGAGACCCGAGTTGAACTCGTTGCTGGTACGGTGTACACATATATAAGCGCGCACGAGAGCGAGCGAGCGAGCGACAGAGAAGCATGATGATGAAGGCTGCGGTTGAAAAGAGGCGCCTGCAATCGTGCATGTACATCAGGTAAAGGAGGATAGGGTGAAGTGACTTGTGCGCGTGTAGTTAGGTGGGGGTGCGGGACAGCGCACGGCAATGGACAAGCGCCGTGGTGAATTGAGGTAACGCAGAAAAGAAGCCATAAGAAAAACGCCATACGGGAATCGACGCTCCTCTGCCGCCCGACTCGACCTATTCGACCCCCTCCGCCGGAGTCCACAGGAGACAAGGCGGGGGACCAAATACAAAACAGAAAACGCGTAGACAGCGGAGGGCGGAAGGAGGGAGGTGTGGAGGGGCTGCGCGTGCCGATGGCGTCGCACTCTACCCCTCCCCCCTCCCCTCCTCCTCTTTTCGCGCCGTCTAGCCCCTCCCCGAGTGCCCCTGCACCCCTCCCGCTCCATCGTTTTGCAGTGTGTCACTCCGCCAGATGAAGATGCGCACACATGCAACCTCCCTCCCCCTCCAAGCACCTACGGAAAGGAGAGGCACAAAGATATTTGAAGAAGTGCGCTCCGCGAGTGTCGGCATCGTCCACACAGGCAACAGAGACACAAAGGAAGTCCGCTATACCCATGACATCAACAATACACGCGAAGAAGGAAACCGGGAAAAAGAAAAGATGCGCCTCTAGTGTACATACCTTTGTGCGCGACCTCTCACCGAGGTCGCCTCCGCCCCCAAGCGGAGGAGAAGATCAGCGGCGGGAATGCGTACATCCTCGCGAGAGTGAGACCGCAGCACGCGAACGTCTCCCGCAAAGGCACAAGCTCATACAGTCTCTCCCACGCCTCCGGCCACGCACGTGTTAGGATCTACTGCCTACGTGAGGCTCGGCCCCGCTGCCTTCTCGGTGTCGCACCACGCACAGTTGACGACCAGGCACGGTTCGGTGTGTACAAGAGTCTCACGGAGGTGCTGACGTGGTAAGCTCGGCGCTGCTGGTGGCACGCCCCTCACCTCCGACATGCGCACACGCGTGATGCCGCCCTTGGGAGCCCCGGGTGGTGGAGAGGCGGGGAAAGTTCGGTTTTCCAGATATGATTTAGCTGTGATGACTGCTTCACGCTGCGCATCGGCAACAAGAGGCGCGGCAGCGGCGGCGCTACTCTCCACAGAGGTGCGCTTTCCTGCCACATTGGCCGCCTCCCCGGCAGCGGCTATCGCGGTGTCTACCGGCAAGTTAACCATAGCACGCTCTACAAGATGAGTGCCGAACATTGGCGCGTTGGGAGGGCGGAGGCGGCTGATAGCCGTGCGCTTCGCCTCGGAGGAGCTGCCGACCATTGGGTAGGCGGTGAAGAGGTCCACATCGGTATTTTTGGTGTAGCCGAGTGCCAGCAACGACTGATACCTCTCCACACGCCGCGACGTGTCCACCTCTGGCAAGCGGCCCTCTGCCGCTACACCGGGAAGCGCATCGGCGTCCATTGCACGTAAGGTCAGATAGTTTTGAGCCGGTAAAGCGGAGGGTAAAGTGACCTCTGATTGATGCGTTTGCGGCTGATCTGGCAGAATCGCGAGGCTCTCCGCGGGCGGTGCCAAGGAAGCAATCCACGCCAGGGTGTTGATATCAGAGAGCGCGTCCACTCGACCAGTGCCATCTGTGACTCGCGCCGCCGAGGCAACGGCGTTGAGGCCGGGCGTGGCCCGCATGGCCCCGCCTCTTAGCTGCGCGATGGCTTCATTTACATCCGCCATCCGCTGCGCCACCTCCTTTTCAAGGTCCGCAACTTTGCTGTCATACGTGTCCCGCAGCGGTGCGCTCGGCTCCATAGATACGACCGGCGTGGTGAGTATCGTTTCGTTTGCGTCCGCAGGCGGGTCGGCGTTGCCAAGGCCAGGCCTGGCAGAGGCATCTGCGGAGGCCCACTGCCGCTTCAGCTGCGCCAGCTCCTTCTCCAGCTGCTGTAGCCGCATGAGGGAAAGGGCAGCGTCCTCACGGGCTTTTCGGTCCACAACAGGGGTGCGGTTCACCGCCGTGACAGCTGTGCCGCCCGGCCCTGCGGCGACGTTGGACGCGCTCTGCTTCATGGCGGCTCTACCTATGATGCGCAGCCGCTCCTCCATGGCCTGCCACCGCTCCAGCAGCTCATCTTCGAGGTCACCGACTCGGTCTGAGAGGGCCGCCGTCTCCTCCCTGGCCACCTGATCGACGCCGGCGCTTGGGATGAGAGGCCCAGCAGGGTCGCTAACAATCTGCTTTGCTTTGCCTTTGGATGAGCGAAGCACTTTGGCTGTTGAGGATGGCGCATGAGACGCGGACGCCGACACACAGGTCTCCTCCACCTCCGTCTCAATATCCTCCACCACTGGTTTCGCCTCAGCGTTCTTCTCGGCCCGCTTGCCTGAGAACGGCGACCGTGCCTTGCTCGACGGGCCCCGTGACGACGACGGCGAGCCCGACCGCTGCGGCAGCTTTTCAGGCTCTGCCACAGAAGGGGCACTACCGCTGATGTTCTTTGCCATGGAGGCAGTGCGCAGCGCAATATTCGCAAGGGCGCTGTTCACCTCCTTGAACCGACGCTCCATCGTCACCTCTAGCTCCTCTAGCAGATCAAGGGACGCCGCAGCGTCCTCACGGGCAACGGTGTCGATCACTTCAGCAGGAACCGTGTGCGGCAACGGAGGAGGCTCCAGCGCAGGGGTGTGCAAGGTGGTGTTTGCGACCGGCTTTTTCGTTGGCACTTGCTTGGGACGCGCTGTGGCAACCTTTGCAGCAGTGGCACCGCTACCGCCCCCGCCTCCACTGCTGCCACCGCCCTTCTCTGCTCGCGGCGCAGCAGCGGCTCTGGCCACCGTTGCTGCCGTCATCATCGACTGCGTCTCTAGCTCCTGGAAGCGGCGCATCACGTAATCGCCGAGTTCCTCGATGTCTGCGCGGGCCTCGTGGTCTATTGCGCTGCCGCTACCGCCAGAGTCGCCCTTGTCCGGATTCGGTGCCGAAGCCGCGGCTCGGTGGGTCTTGGAGGATAACGGCGGTGGCCGTGCCGGAATGCTGCGCAGCTCTTCCAAGAGCATCTCCGCCTTCTTGAGAGCGGCAGTCGCCTTCTCGAGTGCTGTTTCCGTAGCGCCGTCGTCGCACCTCCTTTCAGTATCGGAGGAAGAGCCAGCCGAGCCCGTCTCCCGCTTGGATGGACTGCTGTTGTGGCGCCGACGCGCCGCCGTGTCACTGGCTGCGGCTGCCGCGGCGCTGATGGTGGACTGCTCGCTGGCATTGATCACAAAAGCGCGCGCCTCGCGACGAGTGAAGCGAAACGCGGGCAGATCCACCAGATACGAGGTGTACGCGTCGGGGGTGATGACAGGATCGCCATACTCCTCGACAAGTTTCGCGACATCCCCGAGGCGCACACCCCACAGCTGCAGGAACTGCTCGATGTGCTTCACACGGTTCTCCACACCACCCCCAGAGGCGGACTTGCCGGAGGCGGCTGCAGCCCGCTGCCACATTTCGCCGTCCCCTACCGCCCGCTGCTTGGCTTTCAGGTGGCGAGTGCGCAGCAAAAGCACTTGCTTCTGCAAATCTTGGATGACGACATCCTGCTCACTTTGCCGGTCCACCAGGTACTGGATAATGCTCTTGAGATTGCGCGACTGAACGGTGAAGTGGCCCTCGAAGAGCTTACCGTCGTCGAGGAATTGAACGCGTCGGCTTTCGCGGTTGCGAGGAGCGCGGCCACCTTCGTCGGTAGTGCCGATCAGTATCTTGGGAGACGGCAGCAACGCGTCGTCGCTCGAAAACTCTACATCCACCTGCATCTGCGCCGCCGACGCAGCAGGGGATGACGCGGGTAATGCCTCCATGCTTGGCCAGAGCGCAACAAACTCGCCGAGCCAGTAACGCCGCTACCGCTACGAGTGTGCGCCTGCTTCTTTGCCTGAAAGGGTGCAGCCACGCAACAGACTTCGCTGATGCGGGTAACAGTGAACTTCCGTTCGTGCGTTGCAGCAACTCGACTCTCCGCCTCTTCACGCGTACACGAACTAGTCAATGGTGCTGCCTGTGCCCGCGAGCCACGAAAAAAAAGAAACAGACAGGCGTGAGGGAAGTAGAGAAGCGAGAGTCGACATGCAAACATAAGGTGATTGGTGGTGAAGCGTGCTTTTCCCTCAGTGTCCGGTGGTTCACACCGAACGCCGGGAAGCGCACGGAGAGGATGAAGTGAGCCGCAGCCGAGAGAAATCGGACACCAAAGAGCAGCGAGAGGTTCTTCGTTGGGTTGCACGTCTTTTCTGCTCAACGCGTTCGCTCTTCGACACACATAAGAGCCCGACAACACCCTGCCCGGCATGTCACAGGCCCCCATCGCGTGGTGCGAAGCAGTCGTACACACGCTCTACAGCAATGCACCAACGCCGTCATACGAGCACGGCCTCCGCCTCATAACCCTACCAGTCGGCCCGCCTCGCCGGTCCCCGCCTGGTGCGTCCCTCGGGGTAGCTCAGGCCCCTCCCCCACACACCAGCAGGCGGTGTGAGGGGCGGGGAGACGTCCGAGTCGCGGCGACACCATGCCCACCAGATGGATGCTGCACGTGCGTTCACTGCTGCAGGCCGCTCCGGCGCAACGCCATCCACGACCTGACCGCCCACATCAGCAGCGACACATCGCTCTGACCTCCCCTACGCCACAGGTGCTTAACCCCGTCACCACCAGAGGTCGCCCAGCATTGGCGGGGGATAGGGGTGGGGGGCTGCTTGGCTTCCTCTCACGCAACGTGGGGTGTAACTAACCGCGTGATGCCGCGCACTGAGGTGGCCGATGTCGTCAGGAAGCGCAAATGGTAAACAAAAAATGTTGCTGCAGGACGACGCATCAGAAACCATTTCGTTGAATCTGTGAGAACGCGAGCGCGCCTATGCACGTGTGGGAGCCGAAGGCAGGTACACGCGTGTGCAGATGTGCGGGTATGCTTGGGCCTCTGGTGTGTGCGTCACCTCCTAGGTCAGCTGAATAAGCTGCCTTTATGCCGGTCTATGACTGCCCACCCACCCCTCATCCCACGCGAGGATTCTACAGGCATAAATGGGTGTGCGTGTGGTTGTGAAGAGTGCGCGCAGGATGATGGCACCGCTTCCGTAGCGGGTCCCTCTTGTTCGATAGTGCGGAAAAAGTGCAGCCATACCACCAACTCCCATGCGCTTCTTTAGCTAACGGGTACCCTCTTCCCACAACGGTGTCATTAGGGCGCCGGCGCTGGACTGTCGGGCGTAGAACGCCTTCAGCGTAGACCACGAGGTGGTTCGTATGACACCGCTCCGCAAGGCGGATGCAACGCACAACGTTTGAGGCTCCACAGATTCTCTGCTGTCGTGGTGCCCGTTTCCGCTGTGCGAGGTCTCTTGCGGCGTTGCAGCTTGTGCCGGTAATGTGGCAGCGAAGGGCTGCGCAGCTCCGTCCTCGTCAAGCGCAGGTGTAAGGAAGCTGAGACCCGCAGGGGAAACGGCGAGTTGACAGGTTTTGGTAAAGGGAGACGCGGACCGCACTGGTATGCGTGGAGGCGACTTGGTGCTTGTAAGGGCTGGATGCGGAGCTGCGTGGATATCCGATGGCTCTCCGGGACGAGATGGCGACAGAGGTGGATGTGAAGCCCGAGAAGATGTCCTCGCCGGCGGTGGAGAGGTCGCAATGGAAGCCGAGTCGAAATTCGCTGTCTCGTGAGGCACGTGATGCGCCGAGCGATGCGCAGCCCATGTGTCCAACGCACACACACAGAGCGTCGTCACCTCCTCCTCCCCCTCCTCGCGCCACTCGTGTCGAGGTGCGTCCTTCGAGATTGAAGCCGTCATGGGGGCAGAAAAAGCAAACCACCGCACCGGAGAGCGTCGCCACACACCAGTCGAAGAGGCCACGGTAGAGGTGGCGCCCTGCCGATTGTATGTCCCTCTCGGCGCAGTGTGGTCTGGCTCACGGTAGGGGCTCGCTTGGAAGCCCCCTACAGTCTTTGCTGAGGACCGTCCGGGGAACATAGTCGCATTAGCCCTTCTAAAGCGGTCCTCTGCACCGCTGGTTACCATCCCCGCAGCAACTTGAGAGAAGTGTGCTAGAGCGTCGCTGGCGAGCGCCACATCCTCGTCGCGGGGCTCATCGTCCATGCTGAGCACCGCGCTGCATCGCGCTGGAGAGGTTGAGCCGCCGCCTGGAAGCCGCAGAGACGTCTCTGCGTACGATGGGAGAGGCGTCAGAGGCGGCGGTGGAGCGTAGTAAGCCCGCATTTCTCGTCGGTCGCGCTTCACCTCCGGCGTCACCGGGGATGCACTCAAGTTGGGCCGCCGCGCTTCGCGTGACCTCTTCTCATGTGCCACTGCAGCGCCGTCGTCTCCGTGCGTCACCGGGAGATGCTGCTGCGTCTGCTGTGCGTTGGTCGCCTCAGAGTCCTCCTCATCGCCTGCGTCCGAAATCGCTGCCTGCATCCCCGCCAGCGGACTGTGCCGCAGTAGGTACTGAAGTCGCTGAAGGTCTCGCTCCAGGTCGCCCACAGTCCAGCGCGAGGGGTGGTAGATGTCATGGTGGCAGCTGCCCTGCTGGCGCCATGACGGCTTCTTCACCTGATACTCCTCATGCTCGGTGGCAGTCAAAGGAGAGGGAAGTAGTTGCGGTAGGGGTGTCGACGATGCCGAGTGTGTTGAAGCGGCGTTGAGTCGCTCCGGTGTTATCGGCAAACTTGCGTAGGGCTGGCGAGGTGCTATCGGAGACTCGTTCATACCGGAGAGATCGCGCAACTGCTGGAGGACTCGCCGCTCTCGTGCGGCGAGCTCATCGAGGAGTTGCTGCGTAGATGCGCTGCAACGCATGATGGCGGGGATGCCTAGACGGCCAACACGCCGAACCGTGAAGAGCGAGACGTGAGGATGTGAGGAGAGAGGAAGGGACCAGAAGAGAAACCGTGGAGTGCCTGCGAGGGGAGGGGAAAAGTCTAAAAAGCCCAAGAAAGAGGAAGCGCGCGTGAGCGTGTGCGGCGATGATGTGAGCAGGGGTACTGCACTCCTACACTGAGCTGCACAGAAGTCGATGCCCTCATCTGCGCAAGTGCCGCTCAGCCCACTCCCTCCCCTCTGTCGCTGGCATGTTTCCCACCTTCTCAGTCAATGCATCCAAGGAGCTTGGTGCGGGGACAAGCGCATTCGGGGAAGCAAAGGAACGCGTGCAGGCAACGAGGCAGTGCACGGGTGTGACGAAGCGCCGCGCCCGTGCGTGTACGTGGGATGTGTGTATCTGTTTCGTGCGACAGGAGTGCGGTTCATCGACACGTCCATAAAGGAGAGAAGAGGGAGAGCACAAAGACTCAGCTCTGGTGTAGGATGCAGATCTAGAAAAGAATACAAGCGAAAAGATGGAAAAAGGCACAGACAACGTGCACACCCAGCGTGCAAGATAGGCTTACACACACAGAGAGAGAGCGACGGCACGCGCCTGGGTGGCACTTCAACAGACCGCTGTTCCTCGGATGGGAGACACGAAAAAAAAATCCGCGGAGGAAAAAGAATGAAGGAGGGGAAGAAAAGGTGGATGGCGCGCGCCAAACACTACTGGACGCCACTCATCGACCCCGCCCCTGCTCCTGCGCATGCAAACATGCAGACAGCAGCGCACACGCTCATCAAGGAAGTGCACACGGACGACTTCTCATGCTTCTAGGACTGTCGTCCATGAGCCAAAACCTGATGATCGACAAGCACGCCAACACGCATCTCAGACAAGGAGAGAGAGGGAGGGAGGCAACGCAGCGAGCCAGCACGCGATGCGCCAGCAAGACTCAACCACAGCAATGCAGCAGAAAAAAAAAACAAGAACTAGAGCGAACACACGCACACAGGATAGACGGACGCTTATGCAGGAGTGCGGCACATGCGAGGGTAAAAGGCATCACGAGCCCAGCCAGAGAGAGAGGCTGAGAGCGACGACGTCCTTGAACGGCAAAGAACACCAAAGTCGAGGAGAGAGAAAGACAAAGAAGGCAAATAAAAGAAGAAAAACGGAAGCGGCTAAGAAAGGGCGGGCAAAGAAGCATGAAGGAAGCGAGAGGGCTGAGACGAAAAACTATATATATATAGCTATAAGCACCGCAGCGGAGAGCCTACACTGTTCACAGAGACGCAAAGTGAAAACCCAACGCGCCATCTAATCTCTATCTCAAGTAGGGGGGAAAGCCAACGGCGGCACATGTGAAGTTGCGGAGAGGATATCAGGGGTCTTGATGGTCCCTCACCTCTCTCTCCCTGTGTTTGCATCATGGCTGTGTGTGGGTGTGGGTGTGTGGGTGTGGGTGTGTGGGTGTGTGTCTGCTCTATGGTTAGTCGTGCGATGATGACGAAAGCGCCAAAGGAGGAGGAGGAGGAGGAGGGGGGCGCCCAACGACTACACGGATCCACAAGCCACATAGGCGAGCGCGACAGCGGAATATACGTTTCGGAAAAGAGCAAAGAAAAAAAGGACGATCACATCAACACGTCTGCGACAACTCCAGCAAGCCCGCGTGTCCACAGCACATGCACATTGATGTGTCTCGCTTATTCTTCCACGAGCACTTCTCGCACTCGATCTTGCCCTCCGAAAGAAGGACGTCAAACTTCTGCTTCCACGTCGACACCTGCTTGCGCAGAGAGTCATTGACGTCGAGTAGGTCCTTAGCCAGCGAGCCGGCGTTCTTCTTGCCGCAGAGGCGCAGCGCGTGCTCCTTTCGGAGCATCTCATTGCGCTCGCCCAGCATCTTGGAGAGGTCCATGTAGTACATCTTCTGCCGCTTGATCTCCGCCTCGCGCGTCTTGATAACGTGCTCGGCATCCTTGTTCTTGTTCACAATCGTCAACAAGTCCGCCTCCATGTCCAGTAGCGTCCGCTCGTTGTACTCGGCGGCGCTGCTGGCTGCACGCTGCAGCTGCTCCAGCTCCACCTTTCGGTGCCTGAGCTTCTCGCGAGTAGACTTTTCCGCTCGCCGCACCGTTGTCTCCATTGTGCGCGCCTGCTCCTCTGATTCCATAGCCTCGAGGTGGATTTGGCGGGCCAGGTCGCGCAACGCAGCCTCCTTAAACTGCGCCTTGGACAGACGCTCCTCTGCCTTCCGCATCAGCTCCTCGCCTTGGTGTGAGAGCGCGTTGCGGCGAACATCCTCCGCCTCGATCTCGAGCAGATAGCGGTGGATCTCCGCCTCCTGCTCAACCAGACGCTGCTTATTGCGGGCCTCCTCCTCCTCCAGCCTGCGAGCTCGTCGCTTTAGCTGATGTTTCTCCGACGCGATGTACTCCTCGTGCAGTTTCGCCAGCTGCTGCGTGGCATCCGCGTTGCCGCGCTGTGCCTGCTCGATGAGTTGCCTCTCCAGCGTCATGTACTTGGTATGCTGCACACTAACGCGCTCGAGCTCCTCATGCGCCTCTGCCAGCACCGGCTGCTGCTCCACGGATCGCTGAAGCAGAGACTGAAACAGGTCTTGAGCGCAGGTACCAATACGGGCCTGCCGCATCTTGAGGTGTTCCGCCATCTCCACGAGGCGCCGCTCGCGCTCGGCATACTCGCGCATCTTGCGCTGATCCATCTCTTCCAGTTCCAGCAAGTACCCCTTCACCTCTTGCTCCTGCCGCGACAGCTCCGTCGTCTGTGCGCGCTGGCAGCTCTCAAAGTCAAGCACACGCTGCTCAAACCGCTCCCGCTCCGCGGCAAGGCAACCCTCTCTGCGTGTGAGCACATCGCCGGTGCGCTGGAGATTGCGCAAGCGCTGAGCATCCTCGTCTGTGAGTCGCTGCCGCGCGGCGTCGTCCTTTGCCCTCGTCGACGTATTCTCCTCGCTGCGACGACGGTAGAGCGACTGCCACTTGTGGATGGCACCCTCGCGATCCAGTACGCGCCGGTCAGATATCTGCAAGAGATGCAGTGACTGGAGCTCGCTGGTCTGATGGTGCTCGAGTAGGCTGCGCTGCTCCTCCTCGCACGCCAGGAGCACGCGCATCGTCAGCTGGTGGAGGAGGCCCTGCCTGTGAGCGGCAGCGGTGGCGGCGCTCTGCGCCTTGATCACGGCGGACTGGCATTCCTGCTCGCGATCGCGGTGCTTTGCGTCTGCTTCGTAGGCCTCAAGCCTCAGCTGGCGCACCTGCCCCTCCGCAAATTGGGCGGCAGAGACGGCGCTGCCCATCTGCACCTTCATCTCAAGGGCCTGCCGCCGCAAGCTCTCCAGCTCCTCTCTCAGAGTCCCCACCTGCCCTTGTGATGCGGTTGCCCTCGACTCGGCAGCCTTGGACTCGCTCAAGGCCGCGTTCAGCTTCGCCTGCAGCGCGTTTGTCACCTCCTGCATCCGCATCACCTCGACGCACCGCTGTATGTCACGAGCCTCCAGCTGGTTGCTGCGGGCCAAGCTGCGAAACTCTATCCTCTCCTCGGCCAGAATGTTGGCGCGGTACATGCTCTCAAAAGCGCAGAAGTACCGCTGCTCTCGTCGGTTCAACACATCGGCGGACGATTCGGCGTGCCCTTGGCATGCCATGTACTCTGCGGTCATGCGCGCGTCGTCGAGCGCGACGGGGTCAAAGACGCCGTCGTCGGCGACTCCACCGAGTCGCATCTCAAACCGCTGCAGGCGTGTGCAGTTTGCCTGCAGGCGTCCTCGCTCCGCCTCGGTCGCCTTGGCAACGCCCTGCAGGTCTGCCTGCTCTGCCTTGAGACGTTCCTGTGCCTGATAGAGCTCCACCTCCTTTGCCATCGTCGCATCCTGCAGCGCAACCAGCGCCATCTCCTTCTGCCGCAGCGCCGCCTCACGCTCCCTCTGCGTCGCCTCCATCCCGGCGCGGCGGTCGCGCAGCTCCGTCTCCCACTCGCGCAGCTTATCCTGCCGCATTTTGCAGTCCACATCGTTGCGATCCTGGGCGAGCTGCATCTCCTCTCTCGTGCGAAGCATCGCACGCCTGTCCCGCTGCATCGCCGTTTCGAACTCGTTCTTATCCGCCAGCAGCATCATCTGCTGCTTCTCCAGCTGTATCTCCTGCGCTCGCAGCTTGCCAGCAAGTTCGTCGTTTTGCCGGCGCAGCTCTATGTCGCGCTGAGAGACGTCAGTCTCCCATTGCTTTACAGTTTGCAGGGCAGCCTCGTGCTCTGCTTCCAGCTTCTGCCTCTGCTCCGCCTGCTGCACGTTCCATGCTCTCTTCATCTGCATCACCTCATCGAACTGCCGGCGTAGCTCCTCTTGGCGCTGCTGAAGCTGCGCCTCAAGAGCCTGCAGGGACTCGGTGCGGACGCTATGGACCTCCTTCATCGTGCGTTCCTTTGCGCGGGTCGTCTCCGACTGCAGCTCAGTCGCCTGTCGAAGCGTCTCTACCTCGAGCAGCTTCTGCGCTGTCTCACGCTCGCGACGGCCGAGCTCGTACTCTGCTTTGCGCAGACGCTCATTGAGCTCCTCCTCGCGCTGATCCGTGCGGCGGTGCGCCTCCTGCACGCGCCGTTTCAGCTCTGCCTCCTTCGCTGCCACCTCGGATTGCACCCGCCGTGCCTCGTTGTCCGTCTCGATCCACTTCTGCTGCAGCTCCTCCTCCCTCCGGCGCGCCGCGGCCTCGGCCTTGCACTGCGCCGCCTGCGCCTCACGAATGCGCTGCGCCACATCCTCCTCTCGTTGCTTCGCAGTGGCCTCGAGAGCCCTGACCTTAGCCGACCACTCTTCCTCTATCTGGAAGTTACGCTTCTCCATCGCCCTCAAATCGTCCTCGGCCTGCTTGTACTTGTGACGCATCTCGCGCTCGTGCATCGAGGTCAGCCGCTCCTTCTCCTTTAGCGCGTTCTCCATGTCCTTCTGCTGCCGCTGCAGCTCATCGATCCGGCACCGCGAGCTCGCCTCTGCTGTCCGCATCTTCTCCTCGATGGCACGCTGCTTCTTCACAAGCTCCTCCTCTCTGGTGCGCAGCACTGCCTCGGCAGAGACGCACTGCTCCTCCATCTCTTCGAGCCGGACTCGTGCGTATTCGGTGGCCATCTCGTGTGCCCGACGCAGCTCCTTCTCGCGCTTCTCCTGCTGCACACGCGCACGCTCGACCTCGGCCTCGAGCGCCTGCATCTGCGCCTCGTAGGCCTCACGCTGGTCCTCCAGCTCCCGCATCCGAGCAGCTAGATCCGCCTCACGCCTCTCCATCACCTGCTTGCGCAGCCTCGCTTCCTTCTGCTCGCGGCGCAGCCGCATGTTTGCCTCTCTCAGCTCCGCCTCGATAGACTCGTAGTGGTTGCCGTTGTGCTGCGCTTCATCCAGCTGGCGCCGCAGCGCTACAAGCTCTTCGTTGGCGCGGCGCAGCTCCATAGCGGAGGGGTCCTCCTTGACGCGAGGCTTGTTCAGCACATGGCGCGCTTTGGCTGCGTAGTGGAGCGTCTGCACCGTCTGCAAGTGCTGCGCCTCGCATGGACTGATTGTGCAAACCATTGTTGTTTTGCTGTTGCCGCCGAAGGCATCTCGGAGAAGCTTCGTGAGCACGCTGTCGCGATACGGTGGCTTGATGCCGCGCCGCTTGGGGTCAGAGAGGCACTCAATCACGCAGCCAAGGGTAAAGAGAGAGAGGTTGATGTCCTTTACCTCCCTCAGCTTCTGCCCGTGCACCCCTGTCTCACTCACCCGCTCGCTACCGGCCAAGTCGACAAGGCGGATACTGAGGCCCTTGCTCGGTGCGCTGGCGACAGTGCCGTCAGGCTCAGTGAAAGAGATGATCTCCGTCAAGTCGATCAAAAAGAGAGCGTGGCTGCGACTACTGCGGTCATTCAACTTCGTGGACGCCGTGCGGCGCCACTTGTTGCCGATTGCAAGCGCCTGCAGAAGGTCATCTGTGGCGGCTACCTTGACACGGCGAGCACCGACCAGAGCAAACGTCGCGCTCTGCGGTGTGATCTCTTCGCGAATCCCGACCGACGCGCCACAGTTGAGGAGGTCGCTGATCTTCTCGCAGTACACCTCGACGTATCGCACGTGCACCTCCCAGCTGAGGCGCTCGCCGCTGGGGGCAGTGAAGGAACGGTTGTTCAGCTCGTGGAAGAGGTCTCGGCACATGCGGGGAATAATGCCGGCCCCTTCGCCATCTTCGTCATCGCGGTGGTCGCCCATCATCGTGTAGGTCTTGCCGCTACCTGTCTGCCCGTACGCCATGAGCGTGCTGTTGTAGCCCTCAAGTGCGTGCTGCAGAAGTGGCCGCCCGACTGCCTCGTACACGCCAGCCTGCGACATCGCCTGTGAACCGTCGAGGGCCACGCCAGAGCACGACCACAGCGGCATGTCCAGACGCCACGGCGCAGCCTCCTGGTCCAGCAGGTACACCTCGTTCGCTGACGGGTTCATAGACACGATGACGTCATCACTGCGCTCGCCGTGGGCCACATTCGGAGGACGGCACCGCACCGCGACGCGCACCTTCTCCTCCTGCGCGCCAAGGATGCTGGGTGTGGGCTGGAAACTGCCGGAAATGCTGCAGCTTGGCCGCGAGGCCGCGGTCGACGACACACGATTGCGCGGAGGCAAAGGTGTCGAACTCCTCAGAGGCAGCTGGTTTTGCGAGAGTGCGATGAGAGGAGAGGCAGCGGACACGGGACGAGTGCCTGGAGGGCCGGTCGGCCGTTTCGGCTGTGTCATGGCCGAGCCGCCAGAGCTCATGCGCGGTGAGCGGGCCAACTCACGAGGCAGCATCCACCCGGTCCCTAATGGCGGTGAAAAAGAAAGGGGGAGAACTATACACAGCTCTATCGAGAGAGTCCAGTGGTACTCGCAAAAAGAGGAGATACACACGCGAGAGCGCAAAAGGGCGTTGCGAAGAGATCAAGCCTCGCGACAATCAACACACCCACAGGCCCGCACACAACTAGGCCTACCTGTAGCGAGCACGCCAGCAAAAAAAAGGCAATGAGCGTTTGTGTACGGCAACAGATGTGAGCGTGGGAGACGCAAGAGCGAGAAAAAGAAAAAGAATACGTATACATATATATATGTGTGTGTATACACTATGTACGGTGTGCGTGCGTGCGTGGGAAAGAAGAATATTCGAATAGCCTTATGCAGCGTCTGCGTGTGTAGCGTGTATGTATGTGTGTAGCAGGGTGACACACGCTGCACACGGACGTACGCCTTCTTGTACTGTGGTTGCGTAGGCGTGCTTATGTGCGCGTGTGCGTGTGTGTGTGTGTGTGTGTGTCTGTGTGCGGATGTGTAGCGGGGATACCTATTCGTTCTGGTTGAGTGTTTTCTCGTGATATCTATTTTTATTTTATTTTGTATTCACGTCAGGGAGTGCCTCCCTCCACGATTCGTGGACGTGAGAGATATAGTGCTGAAGAGGAAGAGAAGAACACCCCTGCCCTGCAGTTCATCCGTAACAATGGTGACACTCTCCCTCTCTTGTAAGCGTGTGTACCCCTGTGTTTCCTTGTCGTACTTCTTTGTGTGTTGTGCCCAAAGCGCGTGACTGGCCATTGAGCAGCGCTGGCATTTTCATTGCGTGAGGGCAAGAGAAAACAGGTGGGAGAGAAGTACAGCAGCAGAGGGAGTGTCATCAAGATGCGCATGGCTTGGGTAGTGGAGACAAGCAGGAAAAACAAGACAGCAAACTGGTCAGCCGCCGCTCCGCTATAAAGAATCCGCTGGCGTCCGTGTTGCGCCGCTAATGTGTCTGTTCTTCTTTCGAGTTGTTGCCTCATGCTTACTTCTCCCTATCACGCAGATTTTGATGACACGATGCAGCGCTGGCAGCCCTTGGCGAAGAACAAATGGAGAAGGGAACTTAACAAGACACTGCTGCCACAGTGGTAGTGGTCAGCTTTCTCACACTCGAGAGACAGCGAAACGACACAAGCATGAGGGCACGTCCGCAGCGAGATCCAAAGACTCCCCTTGGAAGATGCGAGAAGGAAGCAAGCGCTGCTACTGGGAGAAAAAAAAACGGCCAACCAGGCCACTGCCGAGTACAAGTCACGAAAGAAAACCCCCAAATATGAAGAAAGAAGCCCCACCGTCTGCATTCACGAACGCAAACGAATCAGCGCAAGAGATAGTCATGTGGTGGTGCACCGCATCGCACCGCACCCACACACCCACCCACAGACAGACACACGTGAGGACACACATACGTCTCACCGGCAGACAAATGCGATAAAGCCACGACACACACGCACACACACACGAATCATTCACGCGAAGGCATCACACGACAACAGTGAGAAAACGCACAAAAGACCCACACACGCCGCAGAGAGCGTGAGAGAAACACAGGACGCCGATTCCAGCGCCTTTTCTGTTGCTGTTTGGCTGCTGCTTCACGTTTCACCGTGTCCGTTCTCCGCCATACAACGTGAGAGCCCGACAACACCCTGCCCGGCATGTCACAGGCCCCCATCGCGTGGTGCGAAGCAGTCGTACACACGCTCTACAGCAATGCGCCGACGCCGTCATACGAGCACGGCCTCCGCCTCATAACCCTACCAGTCGGCCCGCCTCGCCGGTCCCCGCCTGGTGCGTCCCTCGGGGTAGCTCAGGCCCCTCCCCCACACACCAGCAGGCGGTGTGAGGGGCGGGGAGACGTCCGAGTCGCGGCGACACCATGCCCACCAGATGGATGCTGCACGTGCGTTCACTGCTGCAGGCCGCTCCGGCGCAACGCCATCCACGACCTGACCGCCCACATCAGCAGCGACACATCGCTCTGACCTCCCCTACGCCACAGGTGCTTAACCCCGTCACCACCAGAGGTCGCTCAGCATTGGCGGGGGATAGGGGTGGGGGGCTGCTTGGCTTCCTCCCACACAACGTGGGGTGTAACTAACCGCGTGATGCCGCGCACTGAGGTGGCCGATGTCGTCAGGAAGCGCAAATGGTAAACGAAAAAAGAACAGCGACAGCGTCCCATCATCTCCCGAGCACTTGGCAATAGTACACTGCCCCTTCACAAGTGTATTTGGGAGGCATTGCCCTTTTTGTTTGTGTCGCTCGTCAACGCACACGCACATACGCGCACACACGTTGGCAGCGTATGTATACACACACATATACATATACATATATGTACTTATATATTCATCGACACAAATGGCACGAGCACACTCGTCGATGAAAGCAGAAAAGAAAAAGATGAGGAAGGCGCCCCTCACCAAACCAACAAAATAAGAAAAGTGAAAAAAAACGACACGGAATAGGCGCGCAGCGGGCTCATGTGAGGCCCACAAAATCAACTTTGGGCCGCTCTTCCGCTCGTCATTAGCGTGTCCATGTGTGTGTGTGTGTGTGCACGCACCTCACCAATTTTCTAGCCGGAAAGCACGTGTAATAAAAATGGAAAAGATCACAATCAAGTTTCAGGTAGAAACCTGAAGAGAATTGTATAGTTGCTTAGACGGAGAGAGGGAGAGGGAGAGGGAGGGAGTCGCAAGGAAAAGGTGGTGAAGTGCGTAAAGGAAAATGAGGTTGCTTCGCTTCTTTGAGTGCGATGCACAGCTGTATTACAGTGTGGCCACAGCTGGGAGGAAGAAAATGAGAGCTGTGCGCAGGTGGGGAGAGATAGTAAAACAGACAATATAGAGAGAAGCAGAAGATGGTCGAGCGCATACATCTCAGAGAGGTGGTGAAGGAGGGAGATCAAAAGAAAAAAAAGCGGCCGAAAAGGAAGAGGCCCACGTCAAGTGGCAGAGCAGCAGGGCAACAGCGCAAACATAAAAACAAAGCCTCTCGCCAGACGTGTGTGTATGTGTGTGGGTGTGTGTGTGTGTGTTCGCGGCGTGAATGCGCACCCCTGACGCAAAGAACGCGGTGTAGACAAAGAGGAAGACCGGGAGTGATGCGGAAGTGGTAATGAGAAGGCGAGTGTGTCGGCCCAAAAACCCCTCGAGGCAACAAAGTGAACGTCAAACGTCGGAGAAAGCCGGTAAGAAAACGAAGTAGGGATGCGGTAAAAAAAAAACCGACGTTGACCCGTTCTTGGTCTACTGAATCAAACGGCCCCTCGCTCGTGGCCAATCCTCGTCGTCGGTCATGCGCACCGCTGGTGTGTTCAATGCATCCGAGGAAGACGTAAAGAAGCGGTTGTTCGTGTTCTGAGAGCCTCCAACATTCGCGAATTCGTGGCCGTTGACGTGCTCGGCGCTCATGGAAGTATTGGTGTTGCTGTTGGTACGGGATGAGGTGACGTCCATGATAGAGAGACGTAGCGCAAAGGCATCGCTCTGCTGGCCAGGAACCATGAGTGAGGCGGTAACAGGGTGGTTTCGGGTGGGAAAAACTGTGCGCGGCGTCAAAGTCCGATGAGACGCCGGTGACCCTCTTGCCGGGGAAGGATGACTCGTGGTAGGCGTCCACTGAGCAACCCGTGCGCTGTTGGCGATCACGGGTCCTGGGGGGTGGGCACCGTCGTTCGTGTGATGCTCCGCCCCGAAGCCGGTGCGGGATGAACGGTGGGGTGACGTGCGCACGCCATTGCTGTCTGCCGCCGAGTTGGGCGTGCTATCCTGTAAGGGGTTCAAGGACGCGATCGCGGACGGGTAGCAGTATATCCCGGCGTGCGCTCCAGTCGTACGCGGAGCCTGCACCTCGAGTGCGCGCAGAGATGCATCCGTGGAGAAGTGACGCTGGCAGGGATCGCTGCCCTGCAGCAGCGGGCTGAGCACAGGTACCATGCCGACCTGATCCTCGGTGCCAGGGGAGCTGGACCGGCTGCTGCAGCTGTCGAGTTCGCCCTCCCGTGGGAAGACCGGCGAGCCGCCGGAGCCGAAGGGGGCAGCAAGAGTCACCGTGGTCTCGGCGGCCGACGGCGAGCTGAGAGGGACAGCGCCGGTGCTAGCGCGCGCCGTCACACTCCTCGCCACCGCAAAGCCGGCCCCACCTTGCTTCTCGGGTTGGGCGACTCCAAAAGGTGCAGCCGTCTTCTCTGTCATCCCGCGCTTAAGAAACGCGGTAGGGGTGTGCGCCACCACCTCGTAGCCGAGCCCGCTTGCCACACGAACGAAATCCTCGCCGCACTGCAGCGCACGCTGCCGGAGCGCGTCGGCCTCTGCCCTGCCACTCCATGACCATTGCTCTTCAGTAGACCGCGCGCCTGCGCCGCCGCGTCGACCGCCAAAGGCAGCGCGTGGTACCTTCTCCGTGTCCGTCTCCTTCAACTCCCTCTCAAGGAAAAAGGCGACATGGCGAGGCTTCTTACCTGTGCAATGGCCGTCTGTCGACGCCTCGGTTGCGGAGAGAGAGCCTTCGGCAGCAGCGGCCGAGTCGACGTCCGACGCCAGACTCTTTGAGAAGTAACGTCCTGACATCGTGCCTTCAGTAACTTTAGCGGCAGGGACGCTATATATATATATATATGTATATTCTGTGGTCGGCGTGCGCTGCGGCTCCGCTTGTGTATTGTATGCCTTTTGCAACGAGAGTACCACTCCGCGAAGAAGCCGGTCCGCGGGGTCGCACGAAAACGGAGGAGTGAGGAATTCCAAAATCGAAGAGCCAGCGGCGGCGGTGCTCACAAAACGGAAACGGATATGCGAGGACACACACACACGCATACACGCATACACGTATACAAAGGGGGCGAAGAACGCCGATGAGATGAGCAGTAATAGAGGAGAAGGATGAACAAAAAAGGGGAAGAGAGGGGGAATGGGGAGCAGCCGAGCCACGCTTCAATAAGTGTGGAAGGAGAGCAGCGAAGCAGCCCAAGAGGAGAACAAAAGAAAACCCCAAAGGAGGAACGAAAAAGGAGCAGACACGTTTGTTGCCGCTGCGCTTGCTACTCTGGCCCACGCTCAAGGCATGTACTCGACAGAGCAGGAAGGACGACGCGACACAGGAGACAGCGAAGACGGAGAAGAAAAGCGCACGCACACACGCACAGGCACACACACACACACACAAGCACCCTCGCTCAAAGATGAGGGAGAGGAAAGAAGGAAAAATGACGCCTGCTCAGACACACTCACCGGCACACCGATGGCCAGAGAAGCTGCGACGACGGCAGAGAGACAAAGCAAAAGAAGGTACACAAAAGTGAAACGAAGTGCCTCGAAGACGGCAGAGAACCACAACTAGAATAGCCCAAGCGCGAAAATGACGATATATATATTCTTTTTTGGGGAGAGGCGTATTGTATCGATCTCCCTGCGCTCCTCAGCTGCTCGGGCAGCGTAGAGTACACACACGTGCACAGCCAAGGAGAACAAAGAAAAGAGGAAAGGTGTTGCGTTGAGTAGAAAACGCAGGGCGACGAGGAAGATGAGAGCGAAGAGCCCCCCCCCCTCCGAAAAAAAAAGAGACAGAGGACGGAGAAGTCAGAGAGAGAGAAGGATTTGGAGAGGGAGAGGGATGAACATGGCGAGGGTAGACGACAAAGAAAGCGTTGACGTCGTGTGTGAGAGAGAGAAGGCTTGAATGGGGGGGGAAGGGGGGGAGACAGAAGGAACGAAAATCTGAGAAAAGGATTTCGACCAAATTTATTGACGGCGACGGCGAGGACAGAGGAAGACGGAAGGAGTGGAGGAGAAATGCACACACACACACAGATAGAGAGGTGCAATCTGCTTACGTATCGTGCCTCTCTCTCCTTCCTCTACTGTTTTCTCCTCAGCACGAGAAAGGGAGAACACGAAAAACCTTTCTGTCAAAAAGCATCAAGGTGTCCTCATCCAATACCGCACACACACACACATACAAAACGCGTAGCAGGCGAGAAAAAGGAAACCAGAGAGAGAAAAGAGGCACAACGAAGTACAGTATCGCAAATATGGTTATATAGTGTTTACATATCTGAGGTGGTTGTAGGTCGCTGGTGGACGTGATGCGGGTGACAGCAAAACGGCGAACTCCTCCTTTCGTCGTCTATTTTCTATGTTTTGTTAGCCTTTCGAGGAAACGGAGTAGGGGGAGGGAGCGAACGGATCGTTTGATGCTAATCGCGAACTTTTTCTTTTGCGTGCTCGGAGGTGATGGAGAAGGCGCGTAGGCACACACGCACATACACAAAGATGTGCGTCTCTAGTGAACCCTGAAGAAGGGAAGAGGGGAGGAGTAAGCAGACGGAGAAAAAAAAATGGAATATAAAAAAAAGACTGCGATGATGTCGGCAACGTGAAAGACGGGACGAAGTGTGAAGCAGCAGCCCAGCAGAGAAGAGAGAGCGAAACGCCGTATGATGGCCATTACGGGGAGAGCAACGTGCGAGGAAAAGGATGTGACAAGAGATGCGAGAGCAACAAGCCAGCACCAATCGCAGCAAACCGAAACCAGCAGTAGAACCGGAACTCTTCAGTTTCCCTTCACCAATGGGCGGAGAGGGTTGCAGCGCGCTGACTGTTCACTCTCTCTGGTGTGCGGCAGACTGGTATTGAATGCCGTCGAGGAACAGCGTAGCTCACACAGGGAATACACATCCGCTGCGCCTGCATGACACACGGCACCCTTTTTTCCCCTTCAAGGGCGCACGTTGTCTTTCGTTTGTGTGCCTAATTTCCTTTTTTTCTTTGAAGAGGGTCTGAAAAGCAACTTCGAAACGATAACCAACGCCTCTTCACCGCCGCCTCGCGTTCAACTTCTCGAACAAAATACAAAAAAAAGTCGGTCTCCGTCTCCCTCTAGACCAACACTTGCAGCGGCGCGAGCTCGTAAATCCGTCGGAGGCACGCGCACTGTAAAGCGTGCGGCGATACGAAAAGCGAAGCACGTAAGTACGCGTGCGTCGAGTACCTCTTCGATCTGTCGCCTCCTCATCACGTACAGAGACACAGAGGCAAGAAACTCAAGTCGAAGGAAGCCACCCTACGGAGGGCCGATGGGGCGTTTCATCGCAATCCGGTAAGCTCTTGTTGTCGCAATGCTGGCGACCAAGAGAGGCTGGAAAAAGAGGAAGATCATAACGACAATGGTGATGCCGGCCAGGACCGGCTTCTGCAGCCGCGGCACTTGACGGAGGTCAAGCCCCAGATACTCGTCGTAAAACTCGTAGGCGCCGCACCGAACCTGCAGCTGATACAAGCACCAGCCTACCAGCACCATGTAAAAAACGTGGAGCCAGTCCGTGTATGGGTACGACATCATGACATGAAACGTGGTGTTTCTGTCTGCGTAATCAAAATCAGTCAGTATGTAGCGCATCTGCCGCCGCTGCACCGCCTCGAGGCCCAAGGTGCGGTACAGCAGATGGGTGTCCTCCTTCGATTTGTCCTCCATCGCCACGTAGTCATCACGCGCGTCCTTGCGTCCAATCAGCGCATTCATTCCGCGCCGCACCTGTGCGACAAGGGGGTGGCTCTTGTGCGCATTGTGCAGCGCCCTCAGCTCATCACCGTCTCCCTTCAATTTCCCGAGCTCCACCGTGGGCGGAAATGCATAGCCCTGGAAGCGCAAGACGCCTTGCTGTTGCATGATCGTAACAGGGTCGTAGGCGCGCGGTCCAGACAGCAGCTCCGCCTGCAACTTGGTGCTACTGTGGTGGTAATCGATCGGCTGCCCCTCCAAGCCGCGCTCCACCTCTTCCGCCGTGTAAACGGGCCCTTTGGCACCCTTCGTCGCAGTCCCCTCTGCGCTATACTTGGAACGGAAGTCCGCGAGAAGTTTATCATACTGCGGGGTGCCCTGGTAGTACTCGAGCTTCTTGATGGCCGCCTCCAGCTGCTTGGCGGTGGGTTTCGGGGCCGCCCGCTGCCTCTCATCTTCCAGCTCCTCCGGCGTCATCTCTACGGCAGCAAACTCGTGCGACGCTGCGAACATGCTTTGTTCCTTTGTGGTGCTACAGCTACTGTCTGCGCCAACACCACCACCGCTCAAGACGCCACCCGTGGGTTCGGTGCCGAGCGGTGTTGACTCCGATCCCCGGTGGGGAGCGTGTTCTCGGAGGATGTGCAGGCGACTACGGTGCGATGCATCCAGTGCGCCAACCGCCGACGCATCCCCCTCTGCAGCAGGCAGTGCCCGTGGAGCGCTGTAGTAGTACGCGCTCGTGTCGATCCCAGAACGTTGAAGAAAAGACTGCCCAGCGTACACGCTTGTACTGCGCACTCTCGCAGCGTCAGCATCCATGTAGATAGGGGCGGCCCGTTGGCGCTCAGCAACCGACGGAGCCCGCTCAAGGCCTTCCGGGAGCGGTACCTCCTCGCTGCGGCGCGTCAGATGTTGTAATGGGCTACCCGGCTTGAGAAAAGCGAGTGATTCATCGCTCGGGTCGCGCTCCTCGGGCGGGACATAGAGCGCAGGTCTCGGTGGCGCTGGGGTATCAATGATGGGTGGCAACTCATCGCTGCACGTGGGTCCCTTGGGACTGGATTCAGTTGTTTTATTCGCTTGCGGGCCTTGTGGGATAGCAATGGTGCGGGTGTCGGTGACGCTAGTACTGCTGAAATACCGTGCGACGGCAAGGCTTTCGGTAATCAGAAGAGAAGCTCTGCAGTGTGGTCGCCACGCACGTCCGTTACTGGAGCGAGGCAACACACTTAGGGAGCGGCCAGCCGCCGTAGCAGCGCATTCTGTAAAGTATCTACCCTTCATTCCAACAGTAGCCCTGTCCACAACGTCCCGATGCCCTGTCGATGGCAACAAAAGGGGCTATCAACCCCACCACCCAGCATTTGCGGGCGCTACTCTACTCCACCACCTCCTAGAGCAGAGACAAGACCCCCACCGAGAGGTCAAGGAGGGCAGAAGTGCGTTTGATGGCCTCCTGTAAAGGTGCAAGGCAGCGAGCGACTGCGTGTCAAAGGTGTAAAGGCAGCCGTGAGTGGTCACGGAAGCGAGCCAGAAGAGGGATAGTGCGCGATATCCTTTTCTTCGATAGAGATCACCTTCATACAGGCACACAGGAATCAAGTGGGGTGAAGGGCTACGAAAAAAAAGAAGCACGGCGGAGAGTAGAGTGTCCTTTTCTCATCAGGCAGCAAAAAGAAAGGGGGCGCATATCGCCGCTCTGGGGAATGAAAGGCGAAAACGCGCGCTACCAGCAGCAGCCGAGTGTGGCTCGTGCCGCGCGCGAGTCGTTCCGTGCGGCGGCCGTGCTCTCTCCTTTCATTGGGGGGGGGGCAAGTCCAGATTGTCGCTGCCCCCCCCCCCCGCCAGGTCCAATGATCTCAATAAAAAGAGAGGGAGGGAAAGCTTGTGCGAGCCGAGCTCGGGACCGTCCCTGTATCAGTACAGATCCTTTTTTTGTTGTTGCAGATAAATGTTTTGTTGTCGCTCGTTCTCCCAACTGGGAGCACAAAAGGGCAGATAAATAAGTCATACTGAAAGGGAAACGTGTGTACACGGAACGCACACACACGCATCCAGAAAGCACCAAGCGCAGATAAAAATAGAAATAGTCACTAATAGACATGAATTCATAATAAATAAATAAAATAAACGAATGAAAAGAAAGGCAACAGCAACAAGGAAAGGAAACGAAGAAAAGAAAGAAAGGGAGGGGGTGCACGTGTGTGCTGTGGCGCTACATCACTTTCACGCTACATCACTTCACGCTTAAGCATACAAACAGAAAGCACGGCGAGGAGGGGTGAAAAGAAATAAGAAACAAAGAAAAAAAAGCACGAAGTGAAAAAAGATATGACACGGAAAGGGATG
Source organism: Leishmania mexicana MHOM/GT/2001/U1103 (assembly GCF_000234665.1). NCBI lineage: Eukaryota > Euglenozoa > Kinetoplastea > Trypanosomatida > Trypanosomatidae > Leishmania > Leishmania mexicana. The sequence goes on from NC_018312.1 coordinate 796,636, forward strand.
AAGCACGGTGCTACGAAATAAAAGAGAGAGAGAGAGCCCATCTGCAATACTGTTGTTTCACAGCAAATGTACGCCAGCGCACCTTCTCTGACTCCTCAGAGTTGCATGAGTGCAACCACATGATGAGTCATCTTCTTTTTTTTTCATTTTTTGAGAGGTGGAGAGTTTTTTTGTTGCCGTTTGCCTTCCTTTTTCCATGCTCGTTCCGTCAAGGTGCGTCAAGATGAGCGCTCCCCGATTCGCTCCTGAGCCCTTCTCAGCGTCGGCGAGTGATTAGAGAAACCGCAGCCACGACTCCACACTGAAGTTCTGATGACCTGGAGTAGATATATGCACAGCCATGTCATCTGCTCATATTAGGTGGTGGCATCTCTCTCTGTGAATCAAAGGAGTGGGACCGTGGATAACAGAAACTAAACATCCCACACAAATGTATGAGAGTCTACCACACGCAACACAGAGAGGTCCTCCGACTGCGGTGTCATCCCTTACTGCGGCTCCTCGATGTTCTACAGCCTAAAGAGAAGACGACTCAGTGACATCGGGTTTGCTTCATCGGAACCCTCTTACACACGGCCTGAATTGCGCCGAGACACGTATGACAACACGCTGCACAGATCGATCACGAAACAAAGGTGAGCTTACTCCGGCCCTCCGCAGCTCCGTCCCTGCAGTCAACCTGCGGTGCACTCCACTCCTTCCCACTCCGGTTTCAACTCTTTTTACTTTTCACCGTGTCCGTTCTCTGCCATACAACGTGAGAGCCCGACAACACCCTGCCCGGCATGTCACAGGCCCCCATCGCGTGGTGCGAAGCAGTCGTACACACGCTCTACAGCAATGCGCCGACGCCGTCATACGAGCACGGCCTCCGCCTCATAACCCTACCAGTCGGCCCGCCTCGCCGGTCCCCGCCTGGTGCGTCCCTCGGGGTAGCTCAGGCCCCTCCCCCACACACCAGCAGGCGGTGTGAGGGGCGGGGAGACGTCCGAGTCGCGGCGACACCATGCCCACCAGATGGATGCTGCACGTGCGTTCACTGCTGCAGGCCGCTCCGGCGCAACGCCATCCACGACTTGACCGCCCACATCAGCAGCGATACATCGCTCTGACCTCCCCTACGCCACAGGTGCTTAACCCCGTCACCACCAGAGGTCGCCCAGCATTGGCGGGGGATAGGGGTGGGGGGCTGCTTGGCTTCCTCCCACACAGAGTCGGTACTGGGCCCTGGACACCACGCTTAGGTATCCCCCCTCTCCTCCACTGCCTTCAGGGGGTTGGGGAGAAACAAGGGAAAAAAAAACAGAAAAAAGGGTTGAAGGTGAGAGATTCACAGCCGAGCGACGTGTGTCAACGTGGCGACGCTGCTCCGTCGGCATCGACAGAGACTCTTTTGCGCACTCCTACTTCTTTCTATACGTTGCAAGCTCCATGACACGGATGTCGGCTGTGTCTTCCGTCTTGGGAAAAGCCACCGGAATGGACACCGTCTTGCCCACCTGCTCTACCGCGTCACTGCCGCCGAGCAGGCGGAAGATCTCTGTTTGACAGTTGCCCGTGAACGTAGTCAAGGGGTCAGTCAAGTACGTGTTGTCCTGCCTGCCAGCGTCCTCGGCGTTTTTCTTGATGTTATCCCAGTCGTAGTCGCCACCAATCACGAGAAGACCACCCTTTGCGACACGGTTGAGCAGGTGGGCAGGAATGGCACTTGGTTGGTAACTGCGCTCCAAGCAATTCCAGCACACCACCAGCGAGAAGTCAGAGAGATGGTCGTGCAGGTTTGTGGGGTCGGACTGAAAGAAGGTGGCGCGCTTGAGGGTCGGTCCCCACTGGAAGTCCTCGCACTTCACAGTATGGGCAGTGCGCACCCCGTCGGCAGAGCTCTCGACGCTGTACTGGCACTCGCCGCGCTCGCGAATGGCGAAGCAAGGCATCAGACGGCGCGCCGTGTAGTCGACGCCAAGCACCTGTTGAAAGGAGGTCGTCAGCTCGAATGCGATGCGGCCGCCTCCGCATGCAATGTCCATTGCTCTCACCGCTGGCACCGTGGCATGCTCGGCGAACATCCTCTTGGCATACTCGGCGATCGCAACACATCCGTTTGGCAAGCCCTGGAAAGAGTCGCGGAAACAGGTGTCGGTGATGACATCCACCTCGGGATCGAGACCAAGAAAACAGCACTTGCTCTGCGGCTCAAGTGCATCAGGTCCCTCCACGTAGCGCAAGCCAATGTACTGGAAGAAGTGGCGGCGAAAGGCAAAGCGGGCGTCCCGGGTGGCCATATTGCCGGTACTCGCCCACGTGCCACCCTTCATGCACGCGTGCTGGCCATCGAATGTCGGGAGAGAGAAGTCATCATAAAAGGGATGAACCCGATACCCGGGGTAGGGGTGAACGCGGGTCTCGCAATGCTGCCACACGTTGCCGATCACGTCATACAAGTCGCCGTGCTTGAACTTGTTAACGGGACAGCTGCTCTGGTAGTGCTCAAGGCTGATGTTTCCAGGCGCCTTCTCACCCCACTCCAGCTGGTCCTTTCCGATGTACCGGTCAAACAGCAGCGTCCACTCCTCCTCGGTCAGCATGCGAATCCTCTTGCCCAGCTGCTCGCTCTTGAAGGAACAGAAGGCGTGAGCCTCGAGGTTGTTGAGCTCGCATGGCCAGTCCCACGGCAGATCGATCAGCTCCGTCTGAAGACGCAGCGCAAAGCCGCTTGGGCGGGTCTCGTCACGCACCCAGAACCACGGGTGCTCCGGTTTTTTCCACTGCACCCACCTCCAGCCCTCTTCGTCCCAGTACCGCTGCACATTGTATCCGTCTGCCTTCATAAACGTGAAGAACTCAACGTTGGAGACGATAAACTTGCTCACCTTGAAAGGCGCCACCTCCACCATGTTGCATCCATTCGCGTAGTCGCAGTCCCAGCCGTACACATGCGAGTTCGGCATGCGGCCCATCTGTACTTTGCCGCCCGCGATGGGCACGAGGTCGTTGATTGGGGCTCGAGTGCCTGCGTCGGGGCAGCGCTGCCAGATGTCAGACATGACCGTAGAAATATATTTCATTGGCAACTCGCGGACGTGCACGGAGACGGTCTCGAAGTGAATGCGCTCATGCTCGGCGCACATCAGCATCACCCACCAGAAAGCGTTGGCGTCATTATCGGTGCTGTTTGCCAGTGTCAGCGGCATCTTGAGGGGAAACTTGCCGCTTGACATGAGCTGGTCAATGCGGTCGCGCACCTGGCGACGGTACTCGCACACCGTCTCCACGGTAGGCCAGGAGTAGTGCGCCACGTTCAAATCATCCCAGCTCATTTCATCGACGCCGATGGCGCACATTTTCTCAAGCCCCGGGTTGATGCGCTCCGTTAGGCCAGCCACGCGGAGCTTATTGATATAGAAGCATGCGGTGTGGCCGTAGTAGAAGATCATGGGATGGCGAAGTTTGTGAATGGGCGGCATAAGGAAGGACTCCTCATATGCAAGGCAGTCGAAAACCCTCTCGAACAGCTCCATTGTGTTGTGAACGTAGTTTCGGATCTCCTCCATCTTGGCCGCTGGGTCGCCGCTGTCAACTGTCGGCATGCGTTGCGAGAACAAGTTGCGAGGGGTTGCGAGTTTATAGCGCTCCTCGGCCTCTTGGCCGCTGTAGTGATGAAGGTGCACCGCCTTCATCTGTGTCTCGAACTCCAGTAAACAGAACACGTTCGTGCAGCCAAATAAAAAAAGAACAAGCAAACAATGAAAGTAATTGACAAATGTATATATATATATATATTCTATTCCGAAGTTGGACGAATTTTGCCAGAAGACAGAGGACACACACACACACCCAACCCGTTGGGCCTCAGTGGAGGGAGGAGGGGCACGGAAAGTAAAATCGACGGCGAAAAAAAAGGTAAGAAGTGTTAGACTCCCCGAAGAAAGGAAAGCACACTCAAAAAAGTCGCCTTTACCTGAGTGAAAGGGAAACTGAGAGAAGAGGAAAAGAAGAGAGAGAACGATGTCACGAGAGAGGCATGATGCATTGCGATCCATGTGATCCCAACCCTTCCTGGCTGATGAGCTTCCCCTTGCCGTGGACGAGTATACCGATCTAGTATCCCTTTGCCCGCGACCGCGATACCTCTGGCGCTGGCACAGCTATCCGTGAGAATCCTGTTGTTTTCACGTTCCCATCGGGTAACCCTACACACGAACAGGTAGACTTACGTATCCCCCTTTTCCGTCACCCAAGGATCCCGCTGTCATTGGTGGGGAATCGAGGGGAGGGGAGGGTTGGGGGAAAACGCAAACGCCTGTCATGACACCATTCCTCGAGATCTGAACCGAGCAGAGGAATAAAGTGAAGAAAAGATACGTGCGTGGTGAGGCATGGCATTGGAATCGCGGAAAGTGCCTTGATTCACTCACTCACTCATCATCATCACATCGGCATATCGTCTTTTTTATGAGACTTTGGCTCATCCCTCCCTCTTCCCCTCCTGTCATAAGCTCTCAACGAAAAAAAAAAAACGAGAGCGAGGACGAAGGCCAAGAGACGGACGAGAAAGGGAAAGCATGAGCAGAGGTCCAAGGAAAACCAACGGTGCGGGCGTAGGATCTGCGGTACTTGCTAGCAAATATATATATATATGTATTATTGTAAAGCCACCACCAGTTAACGTGTGCTGGAAAGAACATTCCTGGCATCTCGAAAAAGTGTCCCGAGGTGATGTGCCTGAGCGCAATAGCGCCAGGTGCCGTGCGGGAATGCGCAGGCACAGCTTGAAATCGTTAATTGTGCATTCGAGGAATCGATGCAGTGTCTGGGCCGTAAGAGGAAGCAGCAAAATCAATGAGCAGAGAGAGAGAGAGAGTGGTGCTCGCAGTAAGGCAGAACCTTCCATCAGCGCGCGCATGTCCCTGGAGAAAGGAAAAGAGCAAGGGGGAAAAAAGCCATTCGCGAGCACACAACCGTATCACGAGAAGAAGACATGCAACAGTGTGTAGAGCTCACTCAACTCCGTAGCTAGCAGCTTCTTGCGGGCTTCTAGAGTGGTTGATGACTCCGTTTGTGTGCACTTGGTGGAGCGATGAGCCAGCTCTGTGGGCCGTATGCGCTCAGCCGTGGCAAAGGGTACAACAAGAGAGCCGGTAGAGCAAGAAACACCGTACAAGTTGAGCTTGTGATTCTCAAACCTACATGGAAGTGTCATTGGTTGTGTTGCCTCCTTTTGCGTGCTGCTGGTTTCTTGGATCGCGCAGTTGTCGAGTACACTGCGCTGGCCGAGCTTTTCCAACAGCGCCGTGCTCCGTTTCACCAGGACAGCGTAGTCGCTGTCATCCTCAGACGCTTCCTCTGGGGTAGATGTGAAAGGTATGGCGCTTTTGCTGCAGTGCACGTGGTGCCGTGCCTCACGTCCGGGGATCGCGGCCGAGTCGTCCTCATCGTCTTTAGCTGCCGCTTCTGGCGCGCTCCCTCTTTGACGTTTCCTGGCGACGTCCATTCTGCACTGTTGTCCTTTTTTTCTTCGGAGGGGCAGTGAGTGCTCTGACACTGGGTAGCGTGCGCCCCTCCTGGGAAACAATGGGTTCTTGTCAGTGAGACCTTGAGCCTTCGCAGAAGCAGTGGGGATCCCCAGATGACGAACAAGTAACAGTGACCCCTATGAAGAAAACAAGTACGCGGAGCAGAGCAGGTGTCGAGAAAAAAAACGAAAAACAAAAATCAAGTGGCTGCACCACGGCAAACGGTTTTGGAGAACATGCATACTTGGATAAGCGAGGAGAAGTGCGAAACACCGCCCATCGATTGTGAGGCCCCTGTGGCAGACTTTGCCTTCGCCTCCCCTGTTTCACGGCCAGATGCACGACCGCATCAAGGAGTCATTTGGTGTAAGCAAAAGTAGGGGGTCGAAAGTGTCTGCGAGCATGGTTTCGCTTCACGTATTCGAAAGTTGAAAAGGCAAGCGCTTTGTGGGCGTTCCATCCCTTTACGTATACTCGAGTGCATTGTTTGGATACGTGCGGAGCAGCAGCAGGGACTTCGAATGGACTAGGCACTCCTCAGTGACCACAAGACAAGTAGAAGCCCCATCATGGAAGCACCCAAAACGGCTAGAATCAAGGCGGAAGACGCGACAGACTCATTTTCCAGCCCCTCCACGGCGAGATAGTCGTCGCCGGTGTAGCAGTAGGAGGTGTTCCCAGCCCCGTCGCACTGGAATGATTTACCATGTAGCCAAGTATAGATCACGGCACCGTATCCCCACCGCAGGATGCTGAGAACGCCGAGAAGAGGCGGAAGTGTGCGCAGGTTCAGGAGAAACCCTGAGAAAATGATGCTGTATCCAAAGTACGCGTACGAGACCCACGTCACCCACCGCCGCGAGGGAAGCAGAGTAACCAAATACTGAAACGCAGCGTGGGTGCAGGTGACGAGGCCAACCAATATGGCCAGTGAGTACGACGAGCGCAAGACGAATAGCACAAATGGCAGGAAGAGGGCCAAGTAGACGCTGCGGATGAGCACAATGCGGATGCAGAGACACACGATAAAGCTCAGAGGGCCGTACAGCTTTCGCTTCCGGTGGCCGAGAGCAACGCGGAGTTGGTCACGCATGCTCTCGATCGCGGCAAGGTTCGAAAAAAGGACAAGCACAAATGCTATAAAGATGAGCCCGCGGATGTTGTACATGCCACCTTGATTCTCTGGCTGCGAGTGCACCGCGACAGTGAGAACGATCAGCCCGATGGAAAGGAACGCAACGCCCAACAGAAGCTCAGGATCCGCCGCAATCTGCTTTAGTGTGTACCTGAGCAGCACACCAAAGCGCCAGAGGCCATGTGGTAGTGCACGGGGTGGAGGAGGCAGGGCGTGCGTTGTGGTAGCGCTTCGAGCGTTGGCAGAGTCCAGCGATGAAAGGAGAGCCGCATGCACTGCTGAGTCGTAGTACTTGGCGGCGTAGAACATGGTCTGCGACTCACTCTCGGCCCACTCCACCGCCAAGTCCATCAGGTCTCCGCTGGTCGCCACTTCCACAACGGCGCTGGTTGACACTCTACCCCCTTCAGACCTACGGCAGTAGAGCGGTGCCGGCGGCGGCGTGCCATTCAGGTCGTCCATCAGAAAAACGGGCGACGAAAGTCGCGGTGGCGTGCATATGACTGAATACAAGCGACTCCCTGGCACATTCACACCCCTTTGTGAAAAGGGGTCGTAATCGGTGGGAGGGAGCGATGGCGCGTGGAAAGTCCGCAGATCCTCCTCGGCAGCTTGTGCTTCCGCGCCACGACCTAGCACTCCTTTCCAAAGTGGCTGCGGTATGTGCCTCGGTATGCGAAGGGAGTTGAAGTATGATATAGCGTCTTGGCACTTCCCGGAGAACAACACCACTCCCCCCGCACCAAATAGGAGGAGTGTATCGGCGGCGCTGTGCAGGGGCATGGCCATCGATCGCGTACTCAGCACCACTGTTTTCATCACGTCTACGCAGATTCGAGAGAGAAGCTGGGTGCACTCGTTCTGCTCTACCAGACCCATGGTGTCGAAGGGGTATGAAAAGAACAGCACCGGTGGGTCCAGTACGAGCTCAAGAGCCACCTCCAAGCGGAACTTCTCCGACTGTGAGAGGTCTGCAACTTTCTTGTCGAGATCGAGACTGACGAAGTTGGCGGCGGCTAGCACCAACTCTCGCGTCCAACTGCGCTGCTCCTTGCAGTGGAGATGCACCACAAACCACAAATTGTCCTTCACTGACAGGAGAGGGACGAAGAGGGACTCGGCCCCAACGTAGGCAATGAGGCGCAGTCGAGTTTGCGCGTCGACAGCCGCATCACCGACCCAGATATCCCCTGACGCCTCTGTGCCTCGCCCTGCTATTACCGTCATCAGCGACGCCGCAGCAATACCGTCCACGTCGGCCACTACGTGCAGCCTCCCTCGGCTGAACTGGGCGGACACAGCCTGGCAGCAAATACGACCTCGACGCCAATTGGGATAGAAGCGATGCAGCCAGGGTCGCTGCACCACGGCGACGTTACGCACAGCCACGTCGATGCCGTCGGATCGAAACACAGAGTGATAGTACTGCCTCATGCGCTGCCCTCGCACTTCGGCGCCATAGACCTCGGCGTTAAAGTTTCGCCCATACAATCGCCCATCGGCAGATGGGTTGGAGTTTGTGGTGGGGTTGCCCACTAACGGCATGCTTTCGAAGATCATTCGAGAATATGCGCGAATGTGACTGGGCGGGGGGGAGATAAAAAAAGAGGGAAGTGATCTGAATAAAGAAATACTCGTATGCTGCCGCAAACTCGCCTTGCAGCCAAAACAAACATAAAAAATAAACAAATAAACACCTGCCACGCAAGTAGCTGAGATGACAGCCGCGTCACTCATTGACGCATAAGTACGACCGCGAGCAGCGGTTTTTCCTGCAGCCAAGCGACAAATTGGAGAAACATACCCCCTTTCGCCGCGCCTCGGTTGTAATGTGTGCCATCCATAAGTGTCCCATCCTGTAGATGGCCGACACGGTAGCGCGGTGGTTTCATCGAGGCTCGTTTGTTGTTTGTAAATACAAAGAGATATGTTAAAGTGAAACACGCAACATGATGCGCACCAGGCGGCACGCCAAGGGAAGACGGTGCTCTTTGTCGCGCCCTCTGCGCGGTGCCCTCTCTTCCTCTGTGCACCGTCCCCCTCTCGCCCTCTCCGTCGTTCTCCCTTCCACCTCGATGAAAGCGAGAGAGGAGGGGGCAACATAGCTTTACAGCTGCTCACGGGAACTCAGAAACGGAGAGCAACAGCAAAGACGAAGGATAAGGTGGGAAGACACGCGCACTTGGGAGCAGAAGCGAGGCGCTGCACTCGATTTCTGCTCTTTTTTTTCGTTTCTTTGCTACCTTCTGAGGCCCACCCAGCACAAAGCAACCCAAAACACTGTGTTTATAGTGAAAGTGAGGAAAGGGGTTGAAGGGATGAAGAGCTCCATAGTCTTCCCCCCCCCTCCGCCCCTAAACACGTCAAAGAAGGTCCCAGAAAAGAAGATAAGGCTGTGGCGAGGAGTAGTCGAAATCCAAAGTCCTCATTTCTCATCATCTCTTCCTCAGAGTCCGAAAGAACACGTCTCATGACGGTCGTGACGTGTACGCGACGTGCAGCGTAGTGAAGCCAGGACACGACAGAAGCAAAAATAAAAACGGCAGGCCAAGGAGTGGTGGCATCACACGTGCATCCACCACACGTCGTGCCGAGATACTTCACCGTTGGTACGGTGTCCGCGCGCGTCTCCGCTTCGGCACCGCTGTTCAAGTCCGCTCACGCCCAGCCAACAACCGTCGCGAAGGGGGGGTGAATGAGCACAAAGAGAGCCTAAAAGGAAGGCCACACATCTGACGACAATGGCAAAGCAACAGCAGCAAGCGCAACGCTCTCATTCCGCCGAACTTCGGCTTGAAGAGGAGAAGAGGTAGAACAAGAGGGAAGATGCTGCAGCGCGCAAAGCACTTTTTTTTCTCCTGGACGCGCAACGGGAAGCAAGGCATGCTTGTAGGGACTGCAAGCGTGACCCCTCCTCATTGCTGTCGCATTCAGGAAACACCACGGCTGTGCAACCGACATCGATAGTTCGCAGCGCTCCCTTACGACAGCTGACAGTCACCCTGTTCTCGCCGGACACCCTATCCGTGACTCCGAGAACCGCAGATGTCGCATACACAAACACACACACACAAAATCGAGCGGCGCCACGGTGCGCGCAGGCACGTGCTCGGACTCTTCCCTCTCCCTCTCGAAGAAAACAGAAAAGGTGTGTTGGACGGAGTGTATACATGACGTTCTCGTAAGTATGCACAGACACAAGCACACATCAACACAGCAATCACATCAATATCATCCACAACTATAGACAGCAAAGGAAAGGAGGAAAGGGAGGGAGGGAGGGAGGGGGGAAGCAAGGCATGGGTGAAGCGAAAGGGGCAAGGGCGAAAAAAAAGAAGGGCGAGAAAGGAGAAGAACAGCAAAGAAACAAAGTCTTTTGAATTCCCAGTCTTCGGCCTTTCCCCGTTTATCTTACTGCGGCTGAGAGGAGGAGGAGGGGACGGGGCTCTACGAAAAGAGCACACAAAAGAGCACACCGATATGGTATCACATGAGATGAGGTGGGTCGAGCTGGTGTGATGCGGTAGCCATTTTGGTATAGGAGCTAAAAGACAACAAAGCGAAGAGAAGCAGCAGACGGCGCTTTTGCTCGTTCTTGTTCTTGTGCTTAATATGGGTGATTCCTTCGAGGATAGTGCGTACATGCGTGTAATCACCTCTTGCCAGGCGGTGCCGCCTCTATGGACTTCTCCTCCTTCGTGGATGTACTCTTTGGTTTTTCCTCTGCTGCCCTCGGCGCGGGCGGCGGTCTCACCGCCTTTCGGCAACGGGCGCCGATACCCAAAAGAGCCTTCTCTGTGATGGGCTTTGAACCGGCGCCGTAGTCGAATGCGTCAAACACTGTCGACACAACGTGGCTAGAGTTGTGCGTCTCTTGACCGATGCACTCGATGACATCCGAGACCACCACGCTCTCCTCCGGAAGCTTCTTCTTGCTCAACTTTTCGAACATCTTCTTCACGTTTTCCTCCGTCAGGTAGGCCCCGACGGCCTCCTGCAGACCCTCAAAGCCAATGTCAGAGTCGCTCTTCTCAGCAGAAGAGGTAATCTTTTCAATCTTCTCCACAAGCTTGTCGGCGCTGTTTGGCTCATCGCTAATGGAAGACATCGTGTCGACAGTTTCACATAACGTTTCGAGACTCGCACGAACCGTCTCTGGCAGATTCTGGATACCTAAAAGCTGCCGCCGCTGCTCGACTGGCAAGTTGTTCATGGACTTACGAATGCTATACCGAGTCGGCTTGATCCACCAGAGCGTGTTATATGGGACACTGTCATCCTGCGCCAGAGAGTTCCACCACTCCAGCTGTACTCGGAGCGTCTCAGTTCCCTCTGTCCACCGCATGCCGCGTGTTTGGTTGGCCTTGACAAGCTCATCGTTGTTCATGCCGTCAAGGCCCTCCAGGCGAATGAGCCGGTCATCCTCGCGAGCCTCGTGGTACCGGCGGATGATCGAGCGCCGCATAATAGGAGACAACACGCGTGTGGGGAGGAGGGAGTGATACCATTTGTAGACCCCAACAGATCGACCGAGACCAACTACAATGTTGTCCGGGACCTTGAAGACACTAAACGGTCCATCACGACCAAAGTACGGCGCCACCAGACGGATGTCTTTGGGGGCGATTGAGTCACCCATAACGGCACGTCGGATGACCTCCTGCTGCTCCTTGTCAAATGTGGCCAACGCTGTGGCAGACAGGTAGTCCATCGCGCGCTGACGAGCACGCAGTGTCTTCATCGCGTCACCGTACAAGCGGTTGCGCCCCTGGGACTCCGACTCGAAGGTCGACGGGATAAGCCCAGGAAACATCTTTAACGCGACCGGTAAAAGAAGCTCGGCAAACGGAACCACAATGAAGAAGCTAAACGGCACTAGCCGCAATAGATCCTTAGTTGAGCTCTCCAAGAGAAGCCGCTCGCGTCTCGTGAGAGCGACACCTTTCTTCAGCTGGCGCGAGTACTTCCAGGCCAAACGTGTGTTGATGAAGAAAAGTCGAAACCCATGATACACGTGGCGCAGGCCCTCGTAGGCGACACCCATGTAGTACTTCACCTTTGATGGTGGCTTCTTCGCGACTTGCTGGGTGGACGCGCTAGACACCTTTGCTGTCGACTTCGCCACCTGCGCATTGGCGCGGCGCACAAGGGTATTCCGCAGCATTTGCCCGCCACCCACTATCCAGAAGAAGTCTTGCTGATGAGACAAGTCCAAGCAAATGGAGCAGCAGTGGTGCAGAATCACGATGGGTGCGAATACGATGTGCAAAAAAGAGGAAATATGTGACTATGATCAGAATGTTTAGAGCGCAACGCGTTTTTCCTTTGTGTGTATGTTATCTAGCTGTCGCGATCAAAGCAGCACCATTGGGCGAGGGCGAGAGTCGACATATAATGGAAAGAGCCTCTTAGTCAAGATGATGTAAGGAAGGGGCAGAAGCAGCGAGTCGTGCTCGGCAGTTCAGCTGCCTTATGCAGGGCACTGATACAGAACCTCGTTCCAGGGCTACGCCGCGTGTGCTCGTAGTTGTCTGTGTCTGATTCTCATGCACTCCTCAAACCGTGGAAATATCCCAGTCTCTCAGTGCCATTGCCAAGTGGCCTCCAGTTTGGTATCGACACGATTTCACTCCTTTTTTTTCAGTTAGTTGCGCCCATGTGCGAAACGAAAAAAAACGGATAGAGGAATGCGCACCACACACGCGGAGGTGATTCATCGCGGGTCGATATGCTGTCTCCTCATCCCCTACGCCTCCTTCTTTTCCTTCAACTCCTCCGCCGTCTTGCACTCCGCCGCCGCCTCCTTTGCGAACCCGAAAAGATCCAAAACAGCCTCGCAGACAAACGTGGAGAGGGATTCCTCCTGTTCTGCATGCGGCTCATCAGGCGCTGGCTTCTCTGAAGAAGTTGTGAAGACGCTAAGAATATCAAAGTTCCATGCCGCCTTGACATCCCCGTTGTACAAGGCGACAGCAGAGAATGTGACGAGAAGCCATGGTACAATGAACAGGAGTGCCGGCTGGCCATGTTGGAAGATCAGCATGACAGCCATAGTGTTCACAAGACTCAGGGTGTACGCGACCATCGAGGTGACAAAGTACAGACTTCCCCTCTTCACGTAGTCCTTCGAGAACACCAGTGTTTGGCATATAAAAAGGCCAGGCACAATGATGTCGCCGAGTCCCAGGAGGCTTTTCTTGGAGCAGTCGCCAAAGATCGTCTGAGGAAACACGAGCTTTATTGGTCCGTCAATGCCGGTCGCCACGATCAGCATGACGTCCGACCCAAATACCCAGAAGATGTCGTAGAAGAAGAGGCCAATCAGCAGAATGAAAGAGGTCGTGAACCCATTCACAGGCAGCCTTTCAAGCGCTGTGACGGCGATTGAAAAGGCCAGTATGTTACTTGCGATCCAGTTCTGAGCAAAAAAGCTGCCGCACCCGGTTCCTACGCAGATCAGTCCGGTGAGAATATTGGGCTTGATATACCCTTTTATGAACATGTGAAAAGCGAAGACACTAATCAAGCTAAGATAGAAGGAAATCAGGATGTTAAAGTATTCCTTCGGAATAAAGCGCAAGGAAACGTACAACGAAAACAACATGACGGAGCCATTCAAAGGCATTGACAGCGCCTCGTCCGTTTGGAGTGCAATGTCAGATTTCCCTTTCATCATCACCTTCCTGCACCGCACCGCCCCTACCGCCACTGCGGTGATTGCGCACGTGGCCAAAAAAGTGAGAGCAATGTAAACCTGCGGCATTGCGCTTCACAAAAAAAAAATGAAGGACTGAGTGCACGCAATGCAGAGCACCCCATAAAGGAGACTGAGAGAATCTCAGGGAAACGAGTGCACGCAAGTGCCAAGAAAAAAGAGGGGAAAAAAGTGAATGCAATGTGAAGTGAAACTACGGATGTGTCACTCGTGCACCTTGCCGCAACGGCAGGTTCATTTTCGAGGGCTGAAAAACGCGCAATCGCTCCCGCCCCTGACCCTTTTCGAGGCAGCATGCACAGCTCCTGCGGCTGCAATGCTGGTATGAAAACGAGAGAGCAACCCAATGCTCTCTGTTATTTAGCTGTCATTTTTTTTGTCGCCTTGGCTACTTGGTTTTGTCTTTGATCCATAGCAGTGTTTGGTATGACTGCCTCACAGTCAATCCTGGCATGGCGATAGAAAGCCTCAGCTGCTCCGCTTCCTCTTTGACGGTGGCAGCTCCCGCCCATACTTCTCTCTGTGCTCCTTTTCCAGTGCCAAGCGTCTTAGAGAACCTCGGTGACGCTTCGACTTGAGATGCACCACCATCTGACCGCGACCGTAGACCAGAGTCTTACATATTTTGCACTCCTCTTGTGAAACTGGCTCGCGAGAAGCCGGCTGCTGCTTTAATGGAAACAGCGATTCTGCGAGAGTCTGCTCCGGGGATGTCCCGAAAAAAGTATCCAAAGTCTTTTGAACAGAAGCCAAAGCGTCCACGCCCTCCTGCGCCCACAGCAGCACAAAGTGAGTTGGTGCCTCTTTTAAGGAAGAGGAGTGCAAAAGTGGAAGAAGGCGATTTTGAATCCATCGCTCCTGCTGTCGGGCGTACCGGCGAGTATTCGACTTGACTTGCGCGACTGCGTTCTCACAATCGCTGCTTGTGATCAGTGACGGGTTACCGCTAGTAAAGAACTGGGAAAACTCTTTGCATCCAATCGCCTCGGAGAGGCTATTATGCGGGAGCTTCCCACCGTTTTTCAGCCAAAATGCTTTGGCCTCGGCCAACATCCCGCGCTGAAGCATCAAGTCAACGCGCCTGTTCAGAAAGTCGTCCAAAACATCGCGCTCCATTCGGACCCACACGATAAACAGCGCGTTGCTATCAAATCGCAGCTTTGATGCCTGGGAATCGAAGATGGCTGATGGTGCTTGCCCCGTAGAATCATAGATCTCAAGCAGCCGCTTGATTCGACGGCGATCATTGGGGTGATATCGCAGCGCTACCTCCGCATCAACCGCGTTCAGGCGTTCCCACAAGCCGTCCTCTGCGTCTGAATCAGGATAAGAACATAGAGCGTGTTGCTCACGATCGTAGACTAGCGAGTCAGCGAAGAGCAGAGCTTGAGCGTAGTAGCAGGTCCCACCACAGATGACTACAGCTGCATTTGCGTTGCGCTGAAAGAAACCATTTATGAAGGACGTCACTATGCGCTCGTACGAGTGAACGTTGAAAGAGGCATTCCCTGACAACTGTATCTGCGCCTCGCGGCAGAACTCGCGCTGTTCCACGGAGTCGCAGTTGTTGTCACAGATAACAGAGCCGTCGCTGCTGAGGAACCCTAAGCACACGTGGGTCACTCCACCAAGATCCGTCGCTGACGGTTTGTTAGTCGAAATTGGAAGATCAGTGTAGCATTGATAAGCATCACAGTTGATAATGACAACATCTTTGTAACCGTGAACTCGCCTCAATTCTTGAGCAAGGCAAACCGCCACCCTCGACTTGCCACTTCCAGTAGATCCAATAACGAAAAAAACAGGCTTGTCGACTGCCTGCATCGCAAAATCAGGAGGGACAAGGTGAAAAGATGGATAATGGCTGGAAACAGATGACAAAAGAAAAAAAGAAGGAAGATCTTGATTGAGAGTTACGGTGATGACAAGAAACGAAGTCCATCCAAATGCGAGGTTGTAAGTGTTATTCCTTCCTCTCGTCACGCATGTTCCCACTGGTGAATCCTCCTTTCCAAACGCAAACGAGAGAGGGGCCTTTCCTCCCGCTCCGCGCACATTCGGTAGCCGTCGCACAGTATGACAATGTCCTTACCGACCTTTTTTCCTCGCATAAGTTTTCTTAGTATGCTGCCTCACTGCGAGCTTTGCTATTAAGATTAATCGGTACAAAAAAAAGGCAATTCATTGCTCGCGTTGCTGCTCACGTGGTTGACTAGTGACACCGCATGTCGACTTTGCTGTAGCATCGCCATCCTTTCCACTGCCTGACTTGTTCGAGGAGCTCCCTGCTTCGTGCTGGGGATGCCCTTCGGCTGCTTCATGCACCTGTGCTTCTACATCTGTTTCCGTCTCGTTTCCATTTTCCTTGAGCGGATCACCACATGGGTAATTCCAGCGGGCGCAGAACGGGATTCTTACAATATCCGTCAGATTGTACAACAAGATCCCGACGGTAAGAATGGCATACGAAACAAAAAACAGTTTAGTGGGATATATCTTGAAAATGGTGATATTCCAGATAATGGCATAGATGTTAGCCGTCAGCAATGATATATTTGCGAAAGCCGCGCTAGAAATGATGAACATGATCGGCATGGCGGTGTAAACCAGCAACATTGTGACACCAAACACCATCTGAAACAGCCAGTCTTGTCCTGTCCAGGAGCTGCGATTGGGCTTGAACGTTTTCCACTCCGCTGCAAAGAACTGTATCGTTGAGAAAAGCAAGGCGAACGACGACATCATTGCCAGGTTCTCGACAACCGGAATGAAAACGGGGACTTTGGGGTGATCCTCTGCCCCGTATATCTCCCCATCCCCTGGAACCGTGCTGGAGGGGTCCTGAATGCCGGTCAAAGATAATGCGGGTGTGGTTTCATCCTTTGTTTCACCACTCCCGTTTCCACCGCAGCAGTTGAAGATGAGGGCTGGCTTTGATGGCTTCACGAACCATTCTGTCAACACGTTGCTTGTCGCATACAACGAGCTTGAAATCAAGCACAAGATGTCCCCGAGAACTTCCTGACTCCCGCGCTCGCTGTGAGAAAGTCCATCAGCGTCAAGCGCAATTAGCAACACCAGGCCACCGATCGCGATCACCCCACCAACAACGTGAGTGACGGCAAATTTCATTCGCAATAGAAAAAAACTCAGAACCATAACACACGGTACGGTAAAGCAGTTGAGCAGCTGAACGGAAATCATGTTGGTGTACTGATAGGCAAGTACCACGATGTAGTTGGCCTCGAGGTCAATTACAGCCAAGATGGCATACTTCCACCAACGACTGAAAAACCTAAAGTTCGAAAACCTTTGAGCGCGGTGCTTGTATAGTATAAAGAGAAAAGCTGGAAGATAGAACGCAAATATAAATGCGTACGCTGTGACAGACTGAAGCAAAGGATAGCTTGCGTTGCTGTTAACGAGCTTCGTGGTAGAGACGCCAGTGAGGGAGTTTAGGAATGCAAGAGCCTGACCTAGCACTATCCGCTTGAGCATCTCTCTTACCGCCCCGAACCCGCAGCTCGCGAGGGTCGCCATTTTTCCTTTTCAGAATGTGCAGTGAGCGTTCACTGGACTCGAACTCGCAGTTACTGTTTGCCATCTCAGTCGAAAAAATAGGAGTCGAAAAAATGTGATGATTCAGAAAGAGGTCCTAAGTTACATCAGAGGTCAGAGGTAATCCTGTTAGCACACATTGCATAACGAATCTCGTTGTATGCCTCCACACTTCCGGATGCGGAAGCCGTCAGCATTGCTTTTTTTTGGAACGTTTTTCCACTCTGGGGTGAGCACATTCCTCGGCTCAAAACCACACAAAGTGCTTTCTAAACGATAATTGAAGCTGCATGTCACAGATTAAAGTAAACACGCTGCCTCAAAGCTGTTACTCAGCCCGACCACACCTCGCTACTGCAAAAGGCTTCATTCCATGTCATACAAGATAAAAACACCAAAAGATAGCGCACGGGATAGAGGCCGCCACATTCTCCGAAAATTTCTCTCTACCACCCTCGCTAAGCAGGGTCCTCAGTCCACTCTTTTACAGCTCCAGTCATTCTTCAATCCCCTTGCCGACTCTTCGGAAAGCGCCTCCAACCGACCACGCGCTCTCCGTTCATCACTCACCCCGAAATTACAAACTGCACCTTTGCCATCTGCTTTTGGGTCGCACTCCGCAGAAGGTTAAAAGCCTCTCGTGCCCTAAACAAAACGAGTGATGAATACCCCAGTAGCAGAAGTCTTCCCAAAAAAACAGACTTTCTGGGTGCTTCGTAGATAATGAAATTCAGAATCACTCAACACCCCCCTGAGGC
This sequence comes from Leishmania mexicana MHOM/GT/2001/U1103, assembly GCF_000234665.1. Taxonomy (NCBI): domain Eukaryota; phylum Euglenozoa; class Kinetoplastea; order Trypanosomatida; family Trypanosomatidae; genus Leishmania; species Leishmania mexicana. The sequence continues at coordinate 814,315 of NC_018312.1, forward strand.
AACCACATGATCAGTTACACATCAACGCACCCACTCCGCCATATTGAAAAAAAAATGAACACAACAAAAAGAAAGACACCACCCTTCCAAAACAATGATAAATCAAAGCACAAAAGTCCAGAACTCTTCGCAACCAGACCGCTAAAAACCACGCAGCAAAGGTAACTCTAACTCCACTGCGACAAAGCACCTCCAAACAACTAACCTGGGACTATTGGCAATCGCATTCAAACCGTAGCACCGCTTTCACAAAGATCGCCGGACCAATTCTCCGCCATACAACACGAGAGCCCGACAACACCCTGCCCGGCATGTCACAGGCCCCCATCGCGTGGTGCGAAGCAGTCGTACACACGCTCTACAGCAATGCACCAACGCCGTCATACGAGCACGGCCTCCGCCTCATAACCCTACCAGTCGGCCCGCCTCGCCGGTCCCCGCCTGGTGCGTCCCTCGGGGTAGCCCAGGCCCCTCCCCCACACACCAGCAGGCGGTGTGAGGGGCGGGGAGACGTCCGAGTCGCGGCGACACCATGCCCACCAGATGGATGCTGCACGTTCGTTCGCTCCTGCAGGTCAAATGCCGGTGCCACGGGGCGGTGGGGCGCAGGCCCGCCATCAGGCGTGCGAAACCCCGAGAGGGGCAAAAGGCGCACCACCCCCCACGTAGCAGGGGGTGGGGAGAAGCTTCCGGACGCCGGCTCGACCCCGGCCGGCGCACCTTACGCAATACGCTGGCCTGCCCTTGCGCACTCAGATGGCGGACGCCCTCTCTCACCGCCGGTGTGTGGGGTGTGCGGGGGCCATGGGCGCATGCCCATAATCAAGGATCGCTGGGGGTGACAGCGTTGCGGGACCGCATTCATCCTTGAAGCCTGACCCTTTCATGGGCATGTCCGAGGGAGGGCGGCACTCGGGCGACGCGCAGGGTACTTTCTCATGAGCTGCCTTCAATCGCGTCAGCTTTAGCGTCTAGAACTGTGATGATTTGCGTCACGAGGGACGATGTGTTTCATGAGGTTTCTGTTATTGGTGTAAAACTGTGTTTTTGTGTCATGTTCTATGATTGGTGGACGGGTGTTTTTTCATGAGTTGTTGTCCGGATCTTGATTTGGTAGTAATTTCAAGACGGCTGATTTTTCCTTAGGATGTGAGTGATCATGATTGTTCAGTGAAGGTTGCGGGGGCACTGGGGTTATTTTTGTTTTGTGATGTTTGTTCGGGTGTTGGGGGCACCCCGGGGTTTTGGGGGAAGGGCGACTGCGAAGAACCTATGCACCGCTGCTCCAGGGCGGTGTGGGCTTTTTCTCCAAAAGGAGATGAGGTGTTTTTTTCTTCAGGAGAAAGATGGGAAAGGTTCAATCACCGGGGTGCGGGCGGAGCGCGGATGGGTAGAGCTTGTTTGCTTGATGCGCAGCGACGGTGGCGTTGTACTTTTCCCTTGTCCACAAGAACCGCTACTGATGTTGTTACCGGCGGGCCATCTGGCTGGGATATATTCAGTGCTGTAAACTTAGAAACATTAGCGAAACTCTGAGGTGGATGGCTGAATTCAATTCTCGGTTTGTGCTGCACGATGTACAGGAACGAAAGCACGCGTGCGATCAAGGAATGTGTTCTACGGCGCCAGGGAAGGGAAGGGAGGATCGCTTAGAGTACAGGGACGTTTTTTTACAGGGAGAAGGCGTGCAGCTTAATGTTGTGGTTGATGTGGTGCAAACGACTACTTCCTTATGTGGTATCCCACCATGTGTTGATGACTCGGCAGTGTCCATTGTGCGGAGGGCGTGTCTCTGAACGGTTGAAAACGTCATATTTTTTGGCAAAGCAGAGCAATCAGTTTCATGTGATCTACAACTCTTGCAGTTTGCATCCGTGTTGGCTTCAATCATGCCCGCGGCTCTCGTTAGCGGTTGCAGCAGAGTTATGGAGATTTTCATTGCTTGGAAACTTTACTAATGTAGATATGTGACGATTATGGTTTCTCAAAGCAACGTGAAAGCTAGTGAAGCGGCGAAGGCTATCAAAGTAGCATGACCTGGCACTGCGCCACACCACGTCAAGCTGGGTGTCTCTAATATTTCAAGTTTTGGCTCTACGGTTTTGACTGTCACGCAGAAACGCCCTGCTGGGATTGATACCTTTGCGAACAACGCCCGTTTTGCGTACTGTTACTATTTCAACGTCCCGTTTCATACAAGAGCTGGTGTTTTCATGTTTATCAACCATCGCAGAACGGGTGCAGTGTGCAATGCGTTTGCTCCACTCGTAAAAAATTGAGGGGGCATCATGAATGCTTCTTGTCGGGCTACTTGGAGTCATAGTGGATGATACTCTGAAGTGGTGGTGCGCGTCTAGTGCTTCTTGGAGTGAGGACCGTTGTCTGGTATCGGAATTTCACCTACATGCGAAATCTGCCGATCTTTAGGCACTTGAATGGCCTCACTCTGCGTATGAGGTTAACAAGTTGACCCTCAGAAGGGACATGATGGTCTTTGGTAGGGCGCATTCGGTGCTTTCTGTTTAAGCTTGCTGCCCGAGGTAGTGTCATACAGACATGCTCGACAAACACGGGCTACAAGAGTGCACAAGGGGGCGCCGATCCTCCTCCGTTTCTTGCGTTGCACCCTGCATACCTCGATACTTTGGACAAGGTGGCTTCACTTCCAATCGGAGTGCAGCTGAGCATTTTTTTCTATTACCACTCTCTCATCCAAACAGAAAATAAAGCATTGCATCCCCTCTCTCAAAAATAAAGCGTTTGGGAAGACGGAACAAGCTGTACACTTTGGCAAGGGTTATTGAATATGCGTGTCTTTCATGGACTCGCTCATAGCATCTTTTTTTTGCTGATAACTCTAGTCTTCCTCCCTTTCTTCTCTCCCGCAGAAACTAAGGGAAGATGAGGATTCCCCTTGTAGAGCACACATGCTCTCGTTGTGGTAGGACGCTGCGGGAAGCTGCTGTCAAAAAATCTGTGCACTGCATCAGGTGTAACAGGTGGTATCACAGAACGTGTTTTATGGCCGATACGGGCGTTGCCATCGAGGAAAAGGTCCCAACGAGCAATAGATGTGTTTGCTGTCTTTCAGGGACGATAGACATGAAATCAAAGAAGTGCACTCATCACATGAACAAGTATGCGAAAGGCTTTATTAAAGACGGTTTTTGTGTAGTTCCACTTGCTGAGACGAAGACAGAGTTGGAGCAGATCACCCGGGACCTCTCCACATGGAAAGCCGATCTTCTCCGGTATTTCGAGGCGTTGCTCAAGACATATGAGTGCCAGGCAGAGATAGGGGGTGCTGTTCCATCACTTGAGAGTGGGTACTCTAACTTTCGTCAGCGATGCTCGGGGAGATTTGAAATTATTGCAGACTTCATCACCTCTAAAGTAGTTCCCCTGATTGCCAACGCACAAACGGTTCAGCAAACACTTGACGCACTCCTTTGCAACGCACAACTACCCGTTGGGAAGAAGGTGATGTCATCCGGTTGTTTTCTATCGCTGATGGGCAGTGAAACGCAAAACGCACACACCGATGGACCCGCACTCAGCAATGTTGTGAACCTCTTCCCCTACGCCATTAACGTATTTGTGCCCTTGATCAGTGTCGACAGCCGCAACGGCACTGAGTTTTTTCCTAGGTCTCACATTCTTGGAGATCAAAGAGAAAGCAAGTATGTCTCTCCACCTGTTGCTCTCGGGAACGCATTGCTATTCGACTATCGAGTTGTTCATCGTGGGCTACGCAATGCAAAATCGGATCCTCGTCCTTGCTACTATGTTACGTATTCAAAAAGCTGGTATCAAGATACGTACAACTTCAGTGAGAGGCGCTACAAGAAACGGCTGGAAGTGGATCCCGCTCTGTTGGAGAGCAGAGATGAGCGCATGGCGAAAAAGAGTCGTTCTGACGATGGGGGAAGCAGCACTTCGCAACTTCATTGAGCACAACGCATCACTATTAGAAGAAAGAAACACCTATGCATAGATGCTTCTGAGTTGTTTTACAGATTCGCGAGGGTAATCCCTTGTTGATGCTTCTTTGCATTGCGAAAAAAAGGCGGTTTCTATGCGCGCTTCAAGGCTCAAATCAATTTCTGTCGCAGGCGATTGACAACACTGGGTCTAAGAGGGGTTTAGAAGTGTCTTTTCGGTGCTTCAGTGTTGTGTCAAGTGCTGGGAGGGGATGCCCGTTCGGCTGAAGCGTTGAACCATAAGCTTGACTTCTGCTGGTGATTATGATAGTGCATCTAAAGAACAAAGGTTCACTCTATTGCTTCTCCTTTGCATGTTTTCTCTGATCTTTGTCTTTCAAACGCGTTCGACCCACACTCAAGATTTCACCGTACTTTTTTTTACTGCACTTTACCGAATGGGCCTTCTCACACTCCTTCGCAAGCTCAAAAAGAGCGAAACAGAGCCGCGCATGTTGATTCTGGGTCTCGATAATGCTGGCAAGACTTCAATTCTCCGCAAGCTGTCCGATGAAGACCCTACCACCACCCAGGCGACTCAAGGATTCAACATCAAATCCATCAACTGCGATGGCTTTAAGCTGAACATGTGGGATATTGGTGGTCAAAAGGCGATTCGCACGTACTGGCCAAACTACTACGATGAAGTGGACTGCCTGATTTACGTCGTCGATGCTGCCGATCGGCGTCGACTCGAGGAGACGGCGGCCGAACTCGACGCGCTTCTGCAGGAGGAAAAGCTCCGGGAGGCTCCTGTACTTATTTTCTCCAACAAGTGTGACCTCGCCACTGCGCTGTCCCCGGAAAGTGTAAGCACAGCACTCAATCTGCACTGCTTGCGTGACCGCACGTGGTCTATCCAGAAGTGCAGCGCGAAATCCGGCGAAGGCCTGCATGAAGGACTGGAGTGGGCGGTGAAGAACCTTAAGCCCAAGTGAAGAGTAGATGGCGCACCTTTTTCTACTTTCGGGTGTCTGTTTTCCAAACGCTAATCGGCGTGTCTGCGACAAGTTTTGGGGAGAAAAAAAAAGAGTATTAGGGATTGCCCAAAACGAAGAATACGATAGAAACAGTGTTTTCTTTCCTCATATACCTACGCTATTTTTGCCCATGTACAATGGCGGATACAAAAGCCGGCAGCAACTAAAGCAACAAACAAAACCCGCCGATATCGTGTCTGAAGAGTTGGCTACGTGCACGCGTGAAATATACCTCCTCAAAGGGAAATTCATGTGCTGCAATGTACTGCAGGGCGAAGAGAGCACAGCTCCCTGCGATTACTCATAGGATTGATTGCGCGTTGCAAAGGGGAGTACCGTATTTGCTTTCTCTTGCCCCTTTCTGCTCGGTGGCTACAGCTTCGAAGACCTCGCAACTCAAGTCTTTTACCCCGCGTTTACTACCTCCCCCACATTACATGCTTTATATGTGTTCCAAAGATTTAATTGTTGACTCGCGTGCAACAGGCAAGTAGGAAACACATATCCTTGCTCATTCAAAGCCTCCGCCTACTTTGACAATAGAAGTCGAAATGTTCTGCGCCGTAAAGCACCTGCGAGCGCCACTCGCGACTTTGAAACCAGTGCTTGCCGACTCGGTCGCAACGCAGAATGTGATCCGTCGGATGATTGGTGTAACAACAGCTCGTAAGGTGAACGCGAGCGCGATCAACAGCATTGCGGAGAAGACGAAGGGCGAGGGGCTGGCAGGGACAACTGCAATAGTGGCGCGCGCGCACCTTTACCTGCTGTCACGGAATCCCACAGACGCCATTGCAGAAATCGACGCTGTCCTGCCGAAGGTGCAAGATGAGGCGCTGAAGCGGTTTGCGACTGGCATCCGCCTACGCTCGCACAACGAACTGCTGGACATGAAGGAGGCGGCACTAGGGGTTTCAGGCGGCGCTACAGAGGCGGAGGTGTCGGCCCTACGCTCCAAGTTGCAGAGAGATTACAAGGAGCTGGTTGCAAGCTCTCCTGGGTGCTGGCTCGTGGAGCTGGCTGCTGCCGAGTACAGCCTTTACACCGGCGCGAGCGAGGAGGCTTACAACCACTTTACCTCAATCGAAAAGAAAATCCAGGAGTACATCAAATCCCCCATCCACGTGTCGGAGCTGGTAGCTACCACCGACAACACGAACGAGTTCTCCCTGGTTGGTTTTCAGATGCGACGTGCTCGCCCTGGGGTGAAGCCGGAGGGCGTCAGCGCCACGGTGGCTGAGGGGATGATGAACGTGATGGCCGATCCTGCTGCCGCGAAAGCTCTGCAACAAGCAAAAAAAGCCCTTGGTGGGCAGGTGACGGATGAGGAGGCGCTAGAGCTGGCGGTCACACTGCAGGAAGCCAACGTGGGCCACCACTTCCACGATTTTTTCCCCACAACCGAAGACCACTACGATAAATGGACGTCCGAGGCTGCACAATCTGCGCAGCAGCTGATTCAGGAAGCATTGACACCTCACAATGCGGGTCTCAAGCCGGAGGCCATAGACCGGATTCGTGCTTCGGTGCCCAGCAAGGCTTTTTACGACTCGGAGGAGAAGCTGCATGCGCTGCTGAAGTCGGCACCGAAGGATAAGAGTATCATTGCTTCCATTCGCGAGACGTTTGGGCCCGGCCCAAGTACGCCGATCAGCTCATCGGATCAGGCGGTTGCCGACGCCGTGGAATCTGTGCACCTGGCGGTCGTCTCGTCGGACACGGCTGGAGCGACGGACTACGCAAAGCGCGGAAAAGAGATCGCTAAGGCTCTAGCGAGGCAGTTGCTCTACCGCACACAGGTTCAGAAGTGTGTTGCACTGACAGAGATGAACCGCCTGCAGGAGGCCGTGGAGGCTGTCACTCCAGTGATCGATGCGAACGAGTACATTTACATGTGGCGCGCACTCTTAGCTCGAAGCCGTGCCTTCAAGGGTCTCGGGCTCATCACCAAAGCCGACAAGGACCTGAAGGAGCTGAACCGCCTCAAGCACAGCCTCACAGAGCGCACCCCATATGAAAAGAACTAGACGAAGGCATGCGAGTGTGAGTGCCGAGCACGTGCTACTGCACGCACGATTTAGTACCGTTAGCGTGTGTTTTCGCTTCCCTAAAAAAAAGCCAAACAAACATATCTCTTGTCTGCACTTTGGTGTGTTCGAGGCTCCGTTCATGTGTTCTTTTTTTTGTCTCTTTTTTTCCCCGTAGGAATACCACGTTCCTGAAGACGAGGGAGAGAGGGGCGACACCTAAGCGTGGTGTCCAGGGCCCAGTACCGACTCTGTGTGGGAGGAAGCCAAGTAGCCCCCCACCCCTATCCCCCGCCAATGCTGGGCGACCTCTGGTGGTGACGGGGTTAAGCACCTGTGGCGTAGGGGAGATCAGAGCGATGTGTCGCTGCTGATGTGGGCGGTCAGGTCGTGGATGGCGTTGCGCCGGAGCGGCCTGCAGCAGTGAACGCACGTGCAGCATCCATCTGGTGGGCATGGTGTCGCCGCGACTCGGACGTCTCCCCGCCCCTCACACCGCCTGCTGGTGTGTGGGGGAGGGGCCTGAGCTACCCCGAGGGACGCACCAGGCGGGGACCGGCGAGGCGGGCCGACTGGTAGGGTTATGAGGCGGAGGCCGTGCTCGTATGACGGCGTTGGTGCATTGCTGTAGAGCGTGTGTACGACTGCTTCGCACCACGCGATGGGGGCCTGTGACATGCCGGGCAGGGTGTTGTCGGGCTCTCATGTTGTATGGCAGAGAGCGGACACAGTGGAAGAAAAAGTCATACCACGTGTCAGTAAAGCGGTACTGGCATACGTTTTCTTACCAGTAGCATGTCTTTTTTCTAGGGCGAGGACATCGCATCGTCACCTTAGCAAGGTCACTTTGGCTTGTCCGACACCATGAAGGGACTTTTTCTGCACGTGCTTTGCCACCCCTTAGCGAGAAGCTGGTGTTGGGCCCTCTGCCTCCGGGAAGAAATACCTTCTTTCCGCACTGTGGCACAACTAGCAGCTGACTGTGAACGTTTTGATGAGTTTCACAGAAGAAAATAGCAACATGCTGCGTAAGAAAATAGCATGGGAGGCAAATGTGCTTCACCCACCAAGCGCTGACTGTAGAGGAGACATTGCCGCTGTGCCTGTGAAAGTGAAATGGGAGCAAAGGTATGGCCTCTTGCTGGCAGCGCCGTTGAGTACCAAATGCCCTCTATGATGGTTTGCTCATGAAGTTGCTGGAGCTTACTGAGTCGTCTTTCTCAATGCATCAATGCGGTGCCTCATGGACGCCGCTGGAGTGGTCGAAAGCGAGGATGAAACTGAACCCATTTCTTCGTCACCCAGCAGTGAGTTTCTCGCGGCCCGGCTCGCTCAAACCTCCTGCTGCCCTCTTCTCTTCGTTGTTGTGCACTCCTCTTCACGACTAAGCAGCCGACTTGAGAGCGTGCCACGCTCACTTTCCTCTCTCTTCCACGGTCTCTTGCGCGTCGTTTGTCAGGCACCAGCCAGCACTCGTTCCCAAGCCAGTTTTTGCCATGTTCATGATCTCCCATTCCTCATCGATGTGCTGATAGCCGCGCCGTCCATCATCTAAAGTGCGTACCATTACTCCTGCACGATGTCTACCGTCAAGGATGTCCCAGTCGATTTCGGGATCGGTGGTGAGGCTGATCGTTTATCTGGCTCGTGATAGCACATATTCCCATACCTTTCTGTTGCTATGGCGGTGATAGCAACCCTTGTGGCGTTCTCTGTTCCAGCGCTGTTCGACTTCTTCATGACCATTGCGACATCCCTGGATCTACTGTGAGTTTCGCAGTGGTACAGCGTCTGGATATCAAACGGTGCCGAGGTGCGCCTCCCATGAAATATCTTTTACAGTGGCTTTCTCACTTTCACCGCCGTTGGCGTTGCACTGATCATCCAGAGCATATTTTTTCTCCTTCAATCGGTCCCCGATGACGAGGATGGGCACCTCAGTGCGTGGTATCTAAAGGCTCAGTGGATCAGTGTGCGGGAAAGGCACGCAGCCCCCACCCCTATCCCCCGCCAGTGCTGAGCGACCTCTGGTGGTGACGGGGTTAAGCACCTGTGGCGTAGGGGAGGTCAGAGCGATGTGTCGCTGCTGATGTGGGCGGTCAGGTCGTGGATGGCGTTGCGCCGGAGCGGCCTGCAGCAGTGAACGCACGTGCAGCATCCATCTGGTGGGCATGGTGTCGCCGCGACTCGGACGTCTCCCCGCCCCTCACACCGCCTGCTGGTGTGTGGGGGAGGGGCCTGAGCTACCCCGAGGGACGCACCAGGCGGGGACCGGCGAGGCGGGCCGACTGGTAGGGTTATGAGGCGGAGGCCGTGCTCGTATGACGGCGTCGGCGCATTGCTGTAGAGCGTGTGTACGACTGCTTCGCACCACGCGATGGGGGCCTGTGACATGCCGGGCAGGGTGTTGTCGGGCTCTCACGTTGTATGGCGGAGAACGAACGCGTTGAGCAAAAGAAGAAACCTCTGAATAGCTGTTGATTGCCATGACAACAACCAAGCCGGGAATGCCCACCCCCTTTTTTGGTCGTCTCCCAGGCCGTGTAATTTCGTCCGCACCTACGCATCCACACACACACACATGCACACTTACATAGAATGCTTTTAAATCGCATAAATACCCCTTAGCCGAATGAAATCACTACGAAGTGTTTCTCTGCTATCTAGTCCCATGTGGGATACTATCGTTTTCCCCCTCCTCTCCTTTCCGCTGGTTTACACATCCGTTAAGCGCGCATACGGTGGTGGTGGGGTTACTATCCATGCTTCAAAGCAAGAAAAACAAAGCGAGATCTGGTGTATGGACTACACACGCGCCACTTTTGTCATGTGCCCCGCAACCATGTACTGCGACGAACCGAAATACAAGGCGTGGCCCTTGCCGATGGCGCTGTTCTTCCCATCTATGGCGAAAAGATATTGCTCACACTGTCCTTTTCACTCTTCTCTCGTTTCATCTTTCTCTCGTCACCATTGAACAGCTGTGTGCAGTGATTTAACGAAAAAAGAAAAAAAAGTAGCAGGAGCGAAAGGCGCACTGGAGAAGGCGGTGCTGGCTAAATCGCTTTCGCGCTCTCCTTGTTTCCCCGCCACACATTCGACCTCACAGCTAACACGTGAGATGTAATCATTTTCTCCGAGCATAGTCACCTATTTCCTTCTCTAAACAGTAGCCGTAATCGGACGTGTGGTTGTGCCGACGCGTGTGATCTGAGCTTCTTCGTTGATTTCGCCCCCACGCTGTGCGCGCCATTTGCCTTCTTTAGAAGGAAAGTGATTGCGGTGTGGGACGTTAGCATGTTCACCCAGATTCTGCAGTTTGCTGGGCTAGCTCAAAGATGGCCCACTTTTACACGTGAGGAGGTGGCAAGGCACAACACGAGCGAGTCTTTGTGGATCATCGTAGGCAACTCTGTGCTTGACATCACGTCGCTCATCGGGAAGCATCCCGGTGGCAATGGTGCGTTGTTGAAGCGAGGTGGCGGCGTGAAGGACTGCACGGAGGACTTGATGTTTCACGGAAGAGCCACACGCCGCGATGCGCAGAGGTACAAGATTGGAGAGTTGTCACCGAGCGATGCTCAGAAAGCTGCCTCTAGTCCTTCCAGCACTCTTCCGCAGGCTGTATCGCCACTGCAGACTTCGCATGAGACGTTCACAAAGCTAGTTGTCCCAACCAGTCCTCAGGAAAGGCACATATACGGTAGTGACTCAGAGCAGTGGGACGACGGCGTGAAGGATAATCTGCTGTCATCGAGCGATACAGATATCGTTGTTGCGTCGAATGTGAATAACGTGCAACCGACTCCAGTAATCTGATGTTTTCTATTTTCTCTTCTTTACTCTGCTTATGTTAGCAAAAGGCGCATAAATCGATGTTTTAGCCAAACCAGCTTCTACTAGAGGTGTTCTCTTCGTTTTCTTGTGTTTGGTGGGCTAGATCAAGAGAGAGCGGGTGCAGGAAGCCTACTGCTTTTTTTTCGTCTCCCTTCCTCTCTCTCTCTGTCTGTCTGTCTGTCTCTCTCTCTTGTATAAAGGCCAACGGTCATGGCGGACATTACAAGTTACCTGTCTTAACAGTTACTTGGCTGATGTCGTGCTTTTTTGTACTTTTGAACAGCCCAACTTCTTTTGTTGTACCTCTCCTTCGTCGGTGTCGGAAACAAACAGCGCGGTGCCAAATGAAGAAGGAGTGTACGTGCCCAAAGAGGTGGACGTTGTGCTAACCGGCGCTTTCCAAAGCAACAGCGAGAGTTTCGTGGTCATCACCGCCAAGGAAATGCCTCCCCCACGGTCGATTGCTGTTGCGGGTCCCGTCCTACCGGCAGCGCGCACGAGGCAATAGCAGAAAAAAGAAAAGATAGGAAGCAAAACAACGAAAGAAGGAAGAGGATCATCGAGTACACACACACATATGTATACATATACACACACACATACACACACAGCCGTTCTTTCAACGAAGGAAAGAAAAAAAATGTTTCCTTTTCGTAGTCTAAATCGGTTATTAGGGCAGGATGAAGGGATGTAATCGACATTTCCCTTTCCACGCCTCGCTTCTTTCACTCGAAAAGCAACATGTGCGTGTGTCTGTGTCTGTGTGCACACTGGTATAACGCTCTTCTATCAAAGTCATTCTTTCTCTTTATGCCTGTTCACTTCTCTGCCGCTGGATTGTTTTCTGGTTTTCTTCCTGTTTTTCTCCCCCCCTTTTTAGACTTCGCCTGTCTTTTTTGTTGCGGCGAAAGATTGCTGTGACTAAAATTATTGATTCTGCTTTGGCTCCTGTTTTAGTATTCGCATTCGAGAAAAAAAGAAGGGATCAGGACGTAACGCTCTTCTTTTTTTTTAAATAGGCCATGTACATGGGATACTCTGCGGCCAAGCTAGGAGTACCACAGGAGCTCGTTCTCCGGCTTTTTTTCTCTCGTGATTCCCTCGGCGATGAATTCGAAGTCCCTCTTGAAAGGGTTCGATGACCTCGGTTGTGGCCTGCTCGATTCCACGCAGCCCATCTACCTTTTCAGTGATGCGGGAGAGCAATGTAGAAACGGAACAGGTATGCTTTGAGCCACTTCTTTGTTTCAGCTAACTGTCCACTTGAGACAGTAGACGGGAGTGCAGCCCTTTGCAGCAGCGTTCTGGCTGTCTCTTCGGTTTTTTCTTTCTTTCTTTTCCGACTTTTTGCTCCTGTTTACGTCTCCATTCTCTCCTTCTCTATTTTTATTATATATATAAATATTATTATATTATATTATTATTATTTTCGTCGTACAGCGCCGATTTGGTTGTCCTCTTTCACCCTGTTTTTTTCTCTCTCTCCTCCACGGTGCGTCTTTAAGCGTCGGTCTTTTCGCTCCCCGTTTTTCGTGTTAAGTAGGTGCCTTGTTTTTTGTTCGCTTGTTTGCTCGCTTGTTTCACCATTCTTGTTTCGTTTACACAAGCGTTTCTAAGTGTATGTCCAGCTTCAGTGATCGCCTTTCGGGCATCAGCGCCACTAAACAAGGAAAAGAATACATGCAACCCCCCCTCCACTTCCACTTCCATTCCCAGGGACAATGCCAAACAAGATCAATTCGATCACGAGACTTGGCCATGAATGCCTGATAGGGGGCTAATTACTCGCGCACCTCTCTCCCCACCCACAGACAGACACACAGTCGTCGCGCTCAAGTGACAACGCAAAGGTGCTGGGGATAAACACCCTTCTCCCTCAGAATGCGGCGCATTCGCTCGACTACCGCGTCCCTCTGTCCTCCATTCCTCTCCCCTTCCCTCGCTGTGCATGTTATCTTGCCTCTGTGTCACCTCTTACGCATGAGCAACAAAGAGAAATATCGGTGCCCCCCCCCTCCGCGTGTAAACGTGTCCGACAACTCAGGTCCATCTTCTCTTTCCTTGTTTTTTTGTAAAGCAGCACTCTTTCTAGCGCTGTCCCCGCAGCTCACACCGAGGGAGTGGGTGAGGCTCTGTGGAACAAGCAAGCACACCCCGGTCGTGCTCGTATTCCCCCTTTCCTGCTCATAGAAAATTGTGGCGAAGCTGAAAAAGGGCGTCTTTTTCCGCCCCCTTTTTCCGGTTTCTCTTGTTTCGTTTTTTTTCCCCCTTTCAGATCTCTCGCCGGGTTTTTTTTTTAGCAGGACCTGTGGTTGTGTGAGAGAGAGAGAGCTCATCCGCTCCTCTCCTGTAGTTTGCGGTTTTCATTCTGTACTCGTCCCCTCTTTCTCAGTTTTTCTTTTTTTTAGGTGCTGCTTTTTCCCCGTTTGTAACACACACACACACACGCACGCACGCACGCACGCACAGCGCACACGAAAACGATTCTAGCGTGAAGGGCAGGATTGCTGCTCTAACAGAGATCTAAGGCAGCTCCTCCCTCTTCCCCTTCAGCACGGGTACTTTCGTAAAACGTACCTTTACACACACACACACATACAGGAAGCCCTACGCAATTCTCTCACACTGAAATATGCTTAGCGATTTGCTATTTCTTAGCGGGTTCAGGAAGCGTTGGCCTATTATCGGCGAGGAGGAGATCCGCATGCACAACACGCGGCGATCTTTGTGGATTGTCTCTGGGAACTCAGTATACGATGTGACAGGGGTGCTAGGATCGCATCCGGGCGGTGAGGCGGCTATCCTGCGGCGTGGCGGCGGATCGAAAAACTGTGAAGCCGACTACACGTTTCACAGCCGCTACGCACGGCAAGAGTGGGACAATCGCAAGATAGGGGAAATCACACCTGAGGTTGCTCTGAGACTGTTCCCACCGCGTACCGGGGCGCACGAGGAGAACACCCGATCTGTCACAGCATGCACTGCAGGATCGCCACCCGTGGGTATCTCGCAAGCTCACATGAACAGCGGCGAGGAGAGCCATACGCGCACGGTCGACACGTACGCTAGCACCACAGCAACACCGGACCAGCAGTATCGTCGCACCGATTTCTCACCGTGCCCACAGCGGTTACGCTGAACATCTTGAATTGCGGTGTTTATGCACCACTGTCTGCACGAGCTCAGCCACAGCGCAACATTTTGCAGAGCCGATGCCTGACGCGTTGCTCTCACATTCTTTCGACTAGCGCCTTCTGTTGCTACTATTTCTATGTGACACAGAGGGATGGGAACGGTACGCAAGTACGCTAGCGGAGGCATTTCGCAGTACTTGTCCACCAGTACTCGTTCAGCTGTCGAGGTGCACAAACACCTTTCCTGTATGTATGTGTATGTGTATGTGTGTGTGTGTGCGCGTGCGCGACCGTGGGCATCATTCAATTCACTGGGTGAGTGTCCCACGGGAGCAAAAAAAATACAAATGAAGTGCAGCAGCGCGCATCTTCTTCTTTCGTGGTAGCTGTTCTGCGATGGGGCAGGGAGAGCGAGAGAGAGGGCATGCAAGGCTGGCGTAGGGAGCAAATGAGGTTTGGCGGTCCGTGCGTGTTTGGCAATGTGATGTGAGTCTCTTTCCACTGCTCTCTGGTTCTTCGGAACGCACCGTTTGCTCTCTCCTGCGTTTCCCTCTCTGGGGTTACCCACCTTCGTACTCTGTTTCTTACACTTCATGGCTTCTTTTTCTTTTTTTTCCCCCTACCCACATATGTATGTGTGCGTGTATCTACGCACATGTGATCAACTTCTCTTTCTGTTTATGCCGTGATTCCCCGTGCACGACTTTCCACTCTTTGTGGCCTTCCCTGTGTCTACGCAGCCGTGTGGGGTGTGTGTGGCCGCCATACAGAATACCACTGCGGAGAAAAAAACCGAAAGAATGGCGACATCTCTTCTCTTTCCATTACCCTCTTGTTTCTGATGACAGGCAGAAGACACAGAAAAAAAAGAACATAAGCGGCCAATGCGTAACTTGACATGGGTCCTACAACTTGACAACTAGCCTCAACACCTATGCTTCCTCTTATTTATTTATTTCGGAGTTCTCTTTCCCACTCTTTTTCAGCCTCTCCGATATTTTTATCTCCTTCAAACGCGTTTCTGTGTCCTTCGCCTTTTCGCCTCCCTCCCCTGTATGTGTGTGTGTGTGCGCGCGTGTACTTCTTCATCTTGTTTCTGCTCTCCTGCGACTATGCTTCAACTTTCCCATCCGTTTGTTCTTACCTTTGTGCCAAGTCCCCTGAAGTCAGTGGGAGGGGGGATACCTAAGCGTGGTGTCCAGGGCCCAGTACCGACTCTGTGTGGGAGGAAGCCAAGCAGCCCCCCACCCCTATCCCCCGCCAATGCTGGGCGACCTCTGGTGGTGACGGGGTTAAGCACCTGTGGCGTAGGGGAGATCAGAGCGATGTGTCGCTGCTGATGTGGGCGGTCAGGTCGTGGATGGCGTTGCGCCGGAGCGGCCTGCAGCAGTGAACGCACGTGCAGCATCCATCTGGTGGGCATGGTGTCGCCGCGACTCGGACGTCTCCCCGCCCCTCACACCGCCTGCTGGTGTGTGGGGGAGGGGCCTGAGCTACCCCGAGGGACGCACCAGGCGGGGACCGGCGAGGCGGGCCGACTGGTAGGGTTATGAGGCGGAGGCCGTGCTCGTATGACGGCGTCGGCGCATTGCTGTAGAGCGTGTGTACGACTGCTTCGCACCACGCGATGGGGGCCTGTGACATGCCGGGCAGGGTGTTGTCGGGCTCTCACGTTGTATGGCGGAGAACGGACGCGTGGGGCAGCAGACTTTTTTTGTGTTTTGCTTTACAATCGTGTGTTTCGTTTCGTTCTCATTTGCCCTCAACATCTGAAGTGTTTTCTGTCAACTGCCTAAAGACTCTAATGGAGTTTCATTTTTTTTTTGAATGACTGAGAAGTTATACATTGTGCCACGCGAAAAACGGCTCAGAGTTGAGGCAGGGGTGGCATTATAAGCAGGAGACGATGATCGCTCACTCTTCGTCCAATCCTTTTGTGGGACACCTCATGGCCGTATGTGGATCGAGGGCCGTGAGCGGACTTGTGTGCTTTTCTTTTACCTGCGACGCTCTCATTAGGTTGAACAGCCCCACAACTGTTTTCGCGACAAGCCAGTATGTCCCCCTCTCTGTTCTCTCTGCCGCGATGCCCGCAGACGTCAATATTTACAGCTATGTACCCCATCATTCCTCTCCCTCTGCTCTGTGACTTTTCCTCGCCTCTCCCTGCTAGCGTTGTGCGTATTGTCTCCAGGACGTCTATCTGGAGTGTTATTCTGAGTGAGCTTTCCACTTTTCTCCTTTCTCAACGAGAACCGCCCACTTTTAAAAAGAACACACACACACACACACACACAGACACAGACACCGACAACGGTATCTACGCATATATTCATCACCCACATCTTTTTGTGAGCAGGTGAGGATGCCTGTTCAGGCGTTTTTGGGAACCGTCTTTGAGACGCCGGACCGGCACACACTGAACATTATCCAGGACGCCCTGGTTGTGGTGCATGACGGCACAATTGAGCAGGTGCTCGATCCGGCAACCGATGCTGCAACCTATGCAAGCGCCCTCGAGGCGGCTTCGGCCGCCGGCCACCTTACTCGCCTCCAGAAGGGCCAGTACCTGATTCCTGGACTCATTGATCTGCACGTCCACGCACCACAGTGGCCGCAGCTTGGCATGGCACTTGATAAGAGTTTAGATGCGTGGCTACAGCAGTACTCGTTCCCGTTGGAGGCGCGTTACAAAGATCTGGAGTTTGCGGAGAAGTCGTACAGCTCACTCGTGTCCGCGCTGTTGGCGAATGGAACGACGACGGTGGCGTACTTTGCGTCGATTCACCTAGAGGCCAGCCTGCTCCTTGCACGTATCTGCTTGGAGAAGGGACAGCGCGCAGTGGTGGGCCGCGTGGCAATGGACCTTGTTGATCAGTGCCCCGAGTACTACCGAGACGCCTCGCCGGAGGAGTCAGTGGCGCAGTCAGAGGCCTTTGTGCAGCAGGTGCGTGCACTGAAGGGCAACACGGAAGGCCTCGTGCTCCCGGCCGTGATCCCTCGTTTCATTCCGAGTTGCAGCGATGCAGCGCTAGTTGGACTGGGTGAGGTGGCGAAGAACTATGGCTGCCATGTGCAGACACACTGCTCCGAGAGTGATTGGGAGCATAACTATGTGATTGAGCGGTGCGGCAAGCATGACGCCCATGCGCTCGACGACTTTGGGCTTTTGACTCGACGGACCATCCTGGCACACTGCAACTACCTTTCCACGGAGGACATGCAACTGGTAAAGGCGCGCGAGGCAGCTGTGGGTCATTGCCCGCTCTCTAACTTCTACTTTTCCGGTGCCGTTTTCCCATTGAAAAAGGCTTTGGATATAGGCGTGCATGTGGGCATGGGGACGGACATCTCTGGAGGCCCGAGTGCCTCGCTCTTTGACGCATGCCGCTACGCCCTCGCGGCGGGCCGCGCGCTAGAGAGCGGTACCGATCCGTGTCTGAGTGCTACAGAGCGCAGCCAGCACAGCGGCGCCCGCGTGAGCAATGTGGAAGTATTCTTCGTGGCTACCGCAAGTGGTGGCATCTCCCTCGACCTCAAGGTCGGCCGCATCGCTCCTGGCTACATGTTCGACGCATTGGTGATCGACACCACGCTTCCGAACAGCAGCCTGATGGTCTTTGAGGGCCTCGACACCCTGGAGGACGTCTTCGAGAAGATTCTCTATAACGCGGCGCCGCACAACATTCTGCAAACGTACGTAAATGGACGTCTAGTCTCGCAGCGCTAAAGTGGATTCAGGTAACACCAAACGGCGTGACTCAACACTGCAGGCAGTGAGTGTTGCCGTGGAGGAAATCGGCACAGCGAGCAAAACGATAAAAAAGGCGAGACGGGGCCTCGCTGGGTCGATAGGACACCTATTCGAGACCTCTTTTCACGAAAATAGACCAGCGCTGTCTCGCATTCGAGGAGGGGGAGAAAATGAAAGGGTGGGGAGAAGCAAACCGGGATGTGGGACCCCATTCAACTCTGTTCCTGTTCTGACCCCTTTTCTTTATTATCTTTCCTTCGCACTATTATCAAAACCCTTTTTTTTACTCTATATCTGGGGTGTCGATTCGTGCGTTTAGACGGAGCGGGAAACTGGGTAGGGTTGGAGGGCAAGGTCCGACCTCCCCCCTTGCGGGGAGTGTGCGTGTCTGACGGACCCCTCTCAGAGTAGCTTTCATCGGCACCTCACATCTGGTGACTAGTTGGAGTAGCCAGACTGGCGATCAGGCTCTGTTTCGTCTCTCCATCTCTCCTTTTGCTTGGGACTCAAGGAACTGCAACGCATTGGGAGTGCGCATGAAGAAAAAAAACGGCAAGGAGAAACAACGCTGTCCCCACGCACTGGACTGGGAATACCAGGATGCGTTTGAGCAGAGCGGCGAAGGGTACTTTGTTTTGGTGTCTCCCTCGTATCGTACTCCATTTGTGCACGTCTATGCTGTGGCTGAACCTTGCAGCCGCGCCGCTGTTCGGTGCGTGCAACTCGCCGTTCACGCGGCGGCTTCGGTGACTGTGCCTGAGGCGGAGTTTATTATTATTATTTCGAATGCTTCTGAAAGCAGAATCATTACCACCCCTTGCACCTCCCCCTGAGATCTTTGTATTCCTCCCACCTCTCTCGTCCGTCGTACGCCCTGTGCCTCATCTCTCACTTGAGGCACACGTGCACGCACACGCAGGTCATACAGAGCTCACTGGCGCCCCTCACTCATATACATACATATATATATATATATAGTAATGGACGATCCAAAGCAAACGCTCTACATTAGAGGACTGCCGGACAAGTCGTCCGCCAATGAAGTCCGACGTGCCCTTTATCTGTACTGCACCCAGTTTGGACCAGTGAAGGCGGTTCTGTACAGCAAGTCGAAAGAGTTCTACGGCCAGGCATTTGTAGTGTTCACGGACGTTGGCACGGCCACAACAGCTCGCCGTTCGCTGCACGATCGCATGTTCTACGGCCGACGAATCCAGGCCTTTTACGCGCACAAGCAGGCATTTTGCGTCGCACCCGGTGAGCGTCGCCGCCGCGATTTGGCGCGCGAGAAGAAGCGTTTGCGTACGCTGCAGAAGAAAGAGTAAGGTGGCACCCTGGAGAGTGCATTGGGATCTCCTTGAGGGCAAGAGGAACGGTACCGCGCTGCGCGGTCACGAAAAGCCTCTGCGCCATTGTTTATGCTCGATTGGTGGGGCAGACACTGCTCGAGCTGATGGTGTGACTCTCGTGTGCCGGCGTGGCGATAATGGTGCAGAATGTGGCCCACTGCCACTTCTGAATTGCCGACCACTGTCGTTGCTGTTGAGGCGATGCAAAAGCATAATCTGGCCAGCGGCTGAGGGGCGCGTCTGTGAATCGACGGCTCTTGCAATTATGCCACTTCCCCGGGCACCACTGCGAACAAGGTGCGTTTCCCGGCGCGTGCGAGTTTGCTGTCCCGTCCTTCGAGTTACAGCGCGATTCACCTGACCAGCAGACTCTCCTTCTTCTATGCCTCCCTCTCTTTCACTGCCTGCAGATATGAGCGCACCTGCACACTCTTTACTTTTCATCTTTATCTCGACTGGCTCACGTGCAACGTCTGGTTTATGGTCTTCGACTCGTGCCTTTTTGGAAAGGTTGTTCTGCGCTAGTCGTGCGCATCTGTCAGGGTTCTCTCCCTCTTTTTTTTCGATGAAGAGTGCGGCGCGTTTGTTGTGGTTTGTTTTGCACCTCGCGGAATGGACTCACCCGGCTCCACTCCACATCTGCAGCATGGCCGAGACCATGACTTCTCCGTAGCAGATCCAGTGGAGCGCTTTGCGCAAGCACTCGAGCAGTTTGTGTGGCAGGCCGCCACGTCTTCACCCCATACTAATCAAGCAGTGGATGCGCATCTCGGAAACCGTCTGCCTTGCAGCCTACCGTCTCGCCGCTGCAGCAGAACGTCCTTGAGCTGCATGCACATGGCGCACTCACTTCAGAGTGCTTTGAGAGCGGCTGCACCGTGCACCTGCGGCCCGCGTGGTGACAGCGTGACAGAGGCCGGGCTGTATCTTCTCCGTCTCACGTGTGTGTTGGAGCAGCGAGTTTTGGATGCCGTGCAGCAAGACATGGAGAGCTCCATGGAAAACGAAGCAACGCTGCCATTACTTGAGGTCCAAGCAGCGGCGCCGAGTAGCAGCCCAGGTGTGGAAAAGCAGCACTCTGACACAAGCACCATCCGCCACCGAGGACGGTGTTACGCAGTCCCGGAGACGTCCCTCTCTCTGCGGTCCTCCACGCAGTCTGTCGACTTTCTGCAGGCAAATCCGACGACAAGCCCATCGCCTACGGAAGCCGAGACCATGTGCGATCTTGTGCGCTACCACGCTGAGCTGACGCTGGGGCTGCAGCAGAGCATACTTTGGTGTATCTCTCAACTCGACTCCGGCCTTGTGACCTCTTCCCAGGAGGATGGCGGGGTCTGCGGTGTTTTGACTCATCCACGCGCTCTGCAGCTACAATGGATGTTTCTCGACGCCGTCGTGCAATCCGTCACGCGCCTCCAACAGCGGTGGCGCGAGGGTACGGCCTCTACCGGATCTGTTGAGGCAGTTGGTGAGGCGTCTGTGGTGCTGGATCGGCTTGCACAGGCGGCAAAGGAGCTCCGGCACCCCTCACACTCCCCACAGCTGCAGGTGTTTGAGCTTTCTGAACGCGGGACAGCACGCCGGAGTCCGCCACCGTTCGCCTCGTGGCGGTCTGACTCATCTGCGAGGCGTGCTATTGGTGGCACAAGCCCACTGCTGTACAACACCCCTCCTCGCGCGGCGACAAGCGCGCCAAATACAATCAACGAGTGCCTGGGTGTTGCCGGGGCCGAGTACTCTGCAAAGCTCATCGTTCAGCAGCTTTGGTGCGCCCAGCAGCTGCTGTCTCAGCGTTTTCCAGGGTACGCTGCCACATGGGAGGTTCTCGAGGGGGCTCGTTTTTTTGTAGAGTCGGCCCGTAGCCCCACGCCAACGCTGCCCCGCAGCGACAGCTCCCAGCAGGTTGCTACACGGGTAGCGGCGCCATCGCCGGTACCTGTTGTCGATCTCAAGTGCAAGCAGTCCAGCTTGCATGGTGGGTACACGCCACCTCCGTGCGTTGGCGAAACGCAGCGAAAGTGTGAGCGACCATATGACCTACAGCAAGCGCTGGCACTCCCTTCCAGAGGTCTGACGTTCATTGAGGAACAGGCAGCGGACGTGGTCGATGATGCTTCCACTGCCATGACAGGCGCCACGGCTTCCAAGAATTGCCTCCCCACTGAATCGCCTGGTGCCCCGGCGACACCTCCGGCGCCATCTTTACTACTACCAGTCGCCCGGTGCGCTCTTTGGGACAATTTCTTAGCAGCGAACAGCCTCTCACCAACGGCGCTGCTGCTGGCGATTCAGGATCTGGCAGCCGGCACAATCTCAGCGCAGCCAGAAGACATTGTTCAGCATGCACAGTGGGGGCATCTCCACTTGCCACAGAGCCTTTCTCTGTGAGGTGTCAGCGAACAGGTCAGCAGTAAAGCCATCAACGAAGGGCTTCCCTCCTGATTACAGCAGTGAGTCGGAGCCGTGACGTAAGATGGTCGGTGCACTTGGCTCCGCATTAGTCCACGACTAAGCTTGCAGTAGCTGACGCTGAACAGCCCAACTGTTGATATTTTTAGTGTTCAATCACGAACAGAGCATAGCCCAAAGCACGCCGCCGTGCTCCAGTAGCGGCTTCTAAAGGTAATGTTGAAACATTCTGTGTTGGTCCTGCCAGGCAGTGCACACATTGTTGACTGACCGCTGTCTGATAGATTGTCCTCATCGAATTCGTCTCCCTCACGCATAACCAGACACATCGCTTCTCTTCCCATCTTTTATTATTATTATTTTCTCTTTCTCCACTTCCCCCTCCCCCCTTTACCCACGTACAAGTGCTCTGTGCACCGTGTGTGTGTGATGACAGGAACTGCGCTGAACAGCAGGTAAGAATGACGGACTCAGAGGGGAAAAGGCGCAGTGGCTTTGGTTGATAGTATCTCTCGCTTTGTATTTTGTTTTATTAGATGCTGCTCCTGTTCTCTCCGCCTCACCTTCCATGCTCTCGCTCTTGTTTCGCCTACAGGAGACCGATCAACACTCTTGCGTGAGACCGAGAGAGAGGAGGGGTGGGTCTAATGCACCTGATCTCTCGTCACAACAGCACCTCTTGCTATGCCTCTCACATGGGTGTGTATTCCTTCCTTTGCTTTATTTTGTGCACCCAACTTCCCGATGACGCCAGTAACCGCAGTGCGTGGCATCCAGACTCCAGTACCCACTCTGTGGGGTGGTCAAGCAGCCTGCAGCCGTGCCCTCCGGCACGGCTGGCGGACTCGCGGTGTTGGCGTACACGTCTGGGCCGGCGCTGTGCCGCGGAAACTTATTGCCATGAGCCAGTTTGTGCCAGCTCAACGAGAGTCGTGTCAATGATTGAGCAGCACCACTCATTCCTCTGTTTCTTTGTGCTTGTGCCGCTTTTGGCGTGGTGCCTCGGTGTTGAGTATGACCCTGGACCCAACCTGCGCTGTATGCAGTGTGGTTGCAGTCTGCTGAACGACGCCAGACGGCGTTGGCCGCCCCGACTCCTTGATGAATCCTCGATGATAGGCTGCACTTCGCCAGAGATGCATTCCACCACCACAGGTTGGTAGGGCATTCGCTCTCCCAGGCTTTTGGCCCTCCGGTGTATCAAGAGCAAAGAGGCGTGGCTGTTGCGTTTCCGTGCTCGCACAAAAGGATATGCGCACAGGTGTGGACCCTCCCCCTGCTCCCAAAGACGAAGTTGAAGCCGTGGTGCTCTGGCTTTGCTGCAGTGACCGTACTAGACGCATACACCCTCACATCTTTCGATACACCTAAGAGTGACCTCGTGGCACGGAAATTTCTCTCGATGAGGTGCCAGGTGACGCCGCCCGCAGTCTTCACGCTATCGGAGTGGAGGCCAGCTTGCGCCGTCGAATGCGGGATACGAAAATATGACCCGATCGGATCCGGGCCACTCCTGCACGACTGGCTCAATGACAAGTGCTTGGCATGCGGGGGTGGTAACGACACCTCGGTATGACACAGCGCAGATGGGGCCACGGGTACGTCACCCTGGCGCTCGACTGCCTCATCTGTAAATGGGGCGCCGTCACCACGAGGCGGTTCAGCTCGCTCTCCGCCATGAAGAGAGTTATGACCCGGTGCCGACAGCGGTGGCTGGCGCCGAATTGAACTCCTTCCAGGAAGCGAACTGGAAATTTGACTGCAACCCTATTGCGAAATTGATCCGCGAAGAGCGTGCGTGCCACAGCAGCACAGAAGCGAAGGCACGCGAGCTTCAGAGCGCCGCGCTGGACCCGGCTGCCACGGTGGCCCCAAAGCGCACCAGGGAGTGAATGTGAATCGCCCATGCACTCACACCCACAACAGTCACCACACACACGTAGAGCCGCAAAGTCTCCCGCAAGTACAGGGCCGAATTCACGACTACTGCCAACAGCAGTCAAGAAGGCGGCTCCTTCTGCTGGAGCTGTTCATCAGCAGTTCTAGAAGCCAAACCTGACGCGATTGAAGGCAGCTCATGAGAAAGTACTCTGCGCGTCGCCCGAGTGCCGCCCTCCCTCGGACATGCCCATGAAAGGGTCAGGCTTCAAGGATGAATGCGGTCCCGCAACGCTGTCACCCCCAGCGATCCTTGATTATGGACATGCGCCCATGGCCCCCGCACACCCCACACACCGGCGGTGAGAGAGGGCGTCCGCCATCTGAGTGCGCAAGGGCAGGCCAGCGTATTGCGTAAGGTGCGCCGGCCGGGGTCGAGCCGGCGTCCGGAAGCTTCTCCCCACCCCCTGCTACGTGGGGGGTGGTGCGCCTTTTGCCCCTCTCGAGGTTTCGCACGCCTGATGGCGGGCCTACGCCCCACCGCCAGGAAGAATGGTCCCGCGACGACTGCGCGAGCATAGGCGAGACAGGCTCCGAGCACAGCTTTCTGGCCCCCGCCCCCACCGCTCCACTGTGCACCCCCTAGGCTCGCTCCCCTCGGGCTGGCCCAACGCCAGCCACACACTGAGATAGGCGCGGCGCTTGCGGAGGTTCAATTTAGGCCCGCGTCTTCCTCGCTGGATCCTGAATTTCTTAGATGGTTGTCGTGCTCGTGCTTGCCTCCGCCAGAAAAAGTCCAAGATGGCCGGGCTACCGTGCGGAGCCCCAGGGGGACCAGCCCGAGGACCTCTTCATCACTGTGGGGGGGGCCCGCCGGATCCGAAGCCCAGCAAGACACCCCGGCGTGCGCCGCGCCTTTTTTTGCCGGTGACCTCACACACAGCGCGCCTTCCTCAGGGAGACAACCCCCTTCATTTTCGTCCTCGGGCAGATGCTTGTCCGCGAGCCCCCTCCCCTCAGCACACCCACACCTGTGAGAGAGGCATGCGGATCTAGCGGGGAGGGGGTGAAGGGCCCCTGTCGCCGCAGACGCATAGCGGCGTCCCGGCTGCTGCGGCGCGTGCGGGTAGGCCCTCCAGACACGCCATCACCCCCGGTGGTGTCGACGGAAATGGAGGATGATGAGGACCATCCCCCGACAACGACGTCACCGGGAAGCATGCCCTGGGACGCCGAGATGCGGGCGCTGTCCTGCCCAGCAGGCATGGTGTATTGCACCGAAACCAAGCCTGCGGCGTCTTCTGAATCCGTCCGGGTGGACCGGTGCGGCGTAGACGCCGGAGGCATGACGAGGACACTCCGAACCGCACCGCCGGATGCTCCAGCCCCGAATGCGAAGAGTCCCCCGCACCATGTTGTGGGATGCCGCGGCTTGAAGCGACCCGGGGAGACGAATTGCAAACGGCCACGGCATGCGGCACGGCCAGGTTCGTGTGGCGCCGATCGCGCAGCGCGTGTCTCAACAAAGGGCGGAGAAGGACGCGGAGAACCGGGTGGACGCATGGTCCGCACCGAGGGCAGACGCCGTGTCCTAGACGACGGGACTTTCGCCGCCGCACAACGGAAGCAGACGAGCCGTTGCTGTGTATGCGTATATCGGTTGTCTTATGCGCAGTCGAATGGGCAGTTGGAAAAAAGGGGTGCTCTCTCAATATCTGCATGCGTTGTACTTTTTTTGTACTTAGTCTCTGCTGTTGTTTTCCTCCGCTTTCTCGTCGAAGGTAACCCCCTGTTTCCACGTTGCGAGAAAGTAGAATAGTATGCTCGCTATCACGGTGCACCGGCGGCTGCTCTCGTCCTCCTCGCGCCCTTTCTATTACCGTGCTGCGCTGTTGCGCAGCGTACGAGCGGCTCGTCAGTGACTTTTCACCGTCCTGGTGTCTTCCAGTCACTGATGCATGCTTCTGCCTGCCTTTGCTGGCTTCCTCTCTGTTTCCCATACCCGCATCACGCACCTTCCACTGTTCTCTTCGCCTTCGCCACTTCGCGTCCTTTGGCCCGATGCCGTGGTGCTGGTTGTACCTATCAACACGCACGCGTGCACACGCCAACACACAAGTATGAGCGCACTCATTCGTTTCCTCCCTCCTGTTTCCCCGACGTACACACATACACACACACGATATAGCACCCACCATTGACACCACCGCAGCCGAAAGGGACTAAGCCACGACTTTCTCTGCTCCACGCTTTTACCTCTCGTGACAGTCGTGTGTACTATTTCTTCGGCGCTGCTTCTGTTCTTCATTGTTGTCTTTTCCTAACGTTTTTTTTTCTGTGTGGCGTTTAGAGTTATTTTACGCACACACGCACAGGAGCACGAGAGAACAACGGTTGTTCGTGTTCTTCGCTTCTTGACTGGGCTGAGCGACTCCGTCTCACTGTCTCCGGCGTTTTCGACCAAAACAACTGTGCTAAGCATTACCTGACGGCAAGATGTCCGCTTTGCCCAACGGTTCCATCCCAGCCGACTTAGAGAAGTCGATGCTGGAGATCATGCACGATGTCGGTCTCAGCACTCTGAGCAAGAACACTCTGCGCCGGCGTCTGGAGGCCAAGTACAAGATGGACTTTACGCCTTTCACGGCGGAGGTGGACCGGTTAGTGGGCAAGTTGATGACCACCCCTGAGATTCAGCGGGAGCTGGCCAAGATTCAGAAGGAGAAGGAGGACATCAGCGCCCGCCGCTTGAAGCGTGAGCGCAGCCCCAGCGGCACCAAGAAATCTAAGGACAAGGAAAGTGCGCGCGGGAAGGAGAAAAAACCAGATGACTACCCGAAAGGTGCCCTCTCTCCGTACATCATCTTCGTGAACGAGAATCGCGAGAAGTTAAAGGCGAAGCACCCTGATATGAAGAACACCGAGCTCCTTTCAGAGATGGGCAACTTGTGGAAAAAAGTTACCGAGGAGGAGAAGAGCCGCTATCAGAAGCTCGCAGATGAGGACAAGCTGCGTTACGACCGCGAGATGGCGGCTTACATCGCCCGCGGCGGCGCTGTCTTTAAGCGCGGCGGCAAGAAGGCAAAAAAGGCGAGTAAGGAGAAGGACCCGAAGGCGCCGAAGCGTGCTCTGACCGCGTACTTCTTCTTCGCCAGCGACTACCGCGCCAAGCACGCCAACATCCCCGCGAAGCAGCAGATGACCGAGGCCGGCGCGGCGTGGGGCAAGATGTCCGCAGAGGAAAAGAAGCCGTACGAGGAGCTGGCTGCCAAAGACAAGAAGCGGTACGAGGCGGAATGCTCAGGTCACGGCTCAAAGCCGTCTCCGCCGAAGCCTGCCGACTCTGCGTCGTCGTCTCCGGCAGATTCGAGCAGCAGCGACTCGGATGAGAGCGACTAAACCGGCATGGTGCACAGCAGCGGGGGATGTCGATGGCCGCATCTCTTCTCCTTCCCTCTCTCCTTCCTTCTTTCAAGCTTCTCCGCGGCTTTTCATTTTCGACTACAGTAGCCCCAAGTGGGGCAGCCTTTCTTTCGCACATTATGGCAGATGCTAACACCAACCCATAGACAGCACATCCCGAGTGAGATGGTGGTGTGGGGGATTGCGTGGTTGAGAAGTGGAGAGAGAACGTGGTGGGTAGGTGCGCAGTAGATGAAGTAACCGGAGCGTCCCTCTATTTCATTGTGATACGGCTCTACGTGCACCCAGCCACACCAGCACCCCCTCTTCGATGTGTTGAGGTTCAACCGCGTTCTTCGTCGGTGTGAAGGAAAATGTGCGGTGGGGAGCGTCGGCGCTGCGGCGCGGTGACCCCCGGGGATGGAACTGTCGCAGCACCGAACTCCATCATCTCCGACCTACGCTTTACCCTCTTTTTCTTCGTCCTGTTTGCCTTCTGTTCTGTTTTCTACTTCGCCGTGTGCCGTCGAGCACCACGTCGCCCACTCTTATAAGTGTGTCTTTTTATTTGTATGTTTTCTTTTGATGTTCGCTAGAATGCAGACGCGCCCCGTCAGCTACGGCATAGACTCCCCCCCCCCCACTTGCTCACCCCTCGAGAGGGCCCTTTTGTTTCCCTACCTCTTCCCTCACTTCCCTACCATTCCTCCCCGCTCCGCCCTGGTGGTATCTGCCTGCACAGACACCTTTGACTCAAGCTGACACGGTGACAGAAGGCTCGGTCTCAACGCAGATGGCATAGATGAAATCGGCCGTCTCGAGGCTTCCTCGCCACATTTTATTCTTGTTGTTTAGCCATCGCGATGGACTTGGGCCAAGATGGTGGTTGCTTGGTCATTTCTCTCGCACCGGTCATGTCCAGGCGTGCTCGTTTCTCTTCCCTCTTTACCATTACAACGTCGCCTGGTGTGTTGCGGTGTGCGCAGCCAGCGTTAGCGATGGCGGCGTGGAGGGCAGACACCCCCCTCCCTCGCCTCCACGATAAAAAAAACAGAAGCGAAGATTCACGAGTATCGTGAAGAATATATTTGGCTCAGACACGATTGTGTAGCTTCGTCGCACTCGTCAGATGGAGATATGGCAGGGCGACTCTGGAAAGGGCAGCGAGAGGGACATCGTTTTCATTTCGTTCGTTGTGTTCCTGTTCTCTTCATCTGCGTTAGCGGAGGGTGGTGGGAGGCGGGGCTCCGCTGTCGGCCCATGAGAAGCACACCTGTGCAGCGAAGAGAGCAGAAGGGGGGGGTGGGGCGAACGGAAAAAGGACGGGGAGGACGCTGATAGGGAAAGAGAAAAAGCTTTTAACACAGTATAGGGCACGACTCGCGACGCGCCGCACTTCCTCGGCTACAATGATAAAAAAGCAAAACGATGGCAGCAGGTGAGGCGTTGGCAGGTGGGACCTTTCACACGTCACAAGTCGAATTGGTGAAGGTAAGAGGGTAGGACGGTCCACTGCGCTCACCTTCTTCAGAAATGAAATGGTATCGCCACACGAAAAGGTCAAAACACACTCCTGTGGGGAGTGGGACTGGGGCTGTGCGCACTGCAGGTGCGGGCAGTCTCTCCTCCCTTTTCTGCGCGCCGCATGACGTCTCGCCTGGACTCTGCGCGCCTGCGCTCGCCAATGAGGTGCGAGCAGGGGAGACGGGGATTTCGAGCGCTCCGTCTCGCTTAGGCTTACACGGGTAAGCGAAGAAGGCGGGGGTTTGCCACTGCTGCCGATGTCCTCTCTCGTACTCCATCGCTCTCGTACTGTGCTCTTTTCCCCTATTCTCCAGTCCACAAGAGGGCCGCTGGGTCGACGTCGCGCACGCACACACACATACACATACCCACTTTTGTAAGACCCTCGTTTTACAGCCCAAGAACACGCTCTGCAAGGGGTAGCTCCAGCAAGTGTCATCGAGGGCGAGGCAGCGGACTCCGTCGTCTTTGCCTCACTAACTTTCATTGCTAGACAACGGCGCGCACTGAAACGGCTTCTTCGCCGGCATAGAGGAGCGAGCGGCTGCCTGAGAGATTGAGTGATTCACTGAGGCAATACTGCTTTGTGCTCGTAAAAAGCGCGTTCCGTTTTAGACGAAATTAGCTCTCCGCCCGTGCGTAGCGCATTGCCGCGCTCTTGCAGCGCACGTGTGCGTGTGCTCGTGTCCGTCACCGACAAGTCAGTTCTGCACAGGAATCCATATACTTTCCCTTCGCTCTTTAGAGTGCTTCTTTATTGCCGACCATGTCTTGCGAGCGCATCCGCCCAAAAGACTTCCACAGTCCTGCCGCTAACCAGTACACGCTGAACTGCCTGGACGAGTTGGCACGCAGTCCTACGTTCAAATCCTATGTGCGCCACGTAGAATACAAGGAGCGGTTTTACCTCACATGGTTCCTCGCCCCCTTCACCCTATTCGGCATTCTCTACTATCACCTCAAGATGTTCGGCGAAGAGGGCATTTCCCTCTTCATGGCCTCGTCGACGAGTTCATCTGTCTCGCTTCCGGCACCGCCTGCTGGAATGGTGTGTGCTACGGTGATCTTGCTACTGTTCGCCGTTCCGTGTATCGTGATCGCGCCTTTTGTCGGCTTCTTTGAGGAGCCGCGCCGTTGGCAGTCCCTCATCACACTCGCCTTTCTCACGCTTGTGAACGTCGCCGTTGTCTCCTTTGGTGGCAACCCTTTGCATTATCCGCCGTTTGTGACGACTTTGCCTCCTGTGACGGAACTGATTATCTCATGGAACCCTGTAGATGTTGCTGTCGTCCTTCTCCGTGACATCTTTGTCCGCCGCGCCTTGTGCTTGCAGGGCTTTCTTCTAGCCGGCTACACCGTTGCTTTTTGGCGAAGCCGCTTCTGGGGTCGCGTGTGGCATCCTCCGCTGCCCTTGGTGACGGTTCCGATCGCCGTCGGTCTTTCAGGGATTGGGTGGTGGGTGGTAGTGCAGAAGGGTGTGCCGTTGTTTTTCACAGCGAGTGGCTGCCCCACTCTTGTGGCGGAGGCACTGCATTGGTCTGCCGTGAAGTCCGATCCTGCCGGCGCCGCAAGCTTGTGCTTTACAGTGGCCAAAGAAATCTACCGGCAAGTCGTAAGGGACGCGGCCTCTCTGTGGCAGCAGCGCCAACTCCCCATGGTGCTGCAGAACCCCTCTTCGTGCATGTCACTCTATCTTGCCGCGGCGTCGATGGCGCTCGTCCACGTCTTCGTCCTCCTCCTAAAGCCTGTGGCGGACTTTGTGTTGGGGGGTTTCTTCTTTGTTCTTCCGACGGACCCGACACTGTGGTGCCTCACGCTGATCGGAACAATCGGTGGTGCCGTCACCTTGTGGCGCATGAATGATGGGTTCGTATACACCCCTCACATCGCCGGTCTTTGCGCAGTTGCCTTTTCGCTTTTACTGAACGGCTTTTTTGCCTAAGGCCGGGTGGTGGTGGTGGGGGAGGGGTGCGCGAGAGCCTCTCCTGGTGCTACACATGAAGTGAGAGAGACAGAATATGAAAGGATTCTGGGTGGTAGCGGTCACAGGAAGATGGGGAGGGATGGAGGAGGGGGAGGGGGGGGGGCAGCAGGACTGCTCGTTTTGCATTGGCGCGTGGTTGTCTGACGTGCTTATACAGTGCGCGTACGGTGACTCCTTCGCCCTCGCCTTTCCGCTCTCTTGACTTTCCCTCCCTCCATAGCACATGCCCTCCACTTGCCCCTCCCCCTCTGTTCCTCCTGTGTCATGGGCAACAGGAGGATCTGGAGAGAGGCGGCAGACCAGAGGAAGACAGACATCGAATACGTGTGCATGCATGCATGTGCGTGCGTTGGCGTACGCATACGTCTCCACGCTTCACATTGAGAGGCGCTCCACGGCAGTAACAACATGAAGGTGAGATGATGGACAGAGAGCACGTGAATCAGGTCTTTCTCTTTCTCCAGACTCCGACCAGCCAGTCACTAACGAAATCTCAAGAGAAAAAAAGGCAACCAACGAATACAGAATACGCGCAGACCTGTGAGAGGGGTCGTTGCATGCAAATGGGCGGCAGCGGGTAGAAGGATGGAGGAGGAGGAGAGGGGGTGGGGGACACGTCATCTCAGTGGCCGGCAAATCGTACTCCCCCTGTTCTTTCCTACGGTCTCTCTCTCCCTGTGCGTGTGCGCTTGTATGTGTGAAGGCCACCACACGGCATCGTCACTGCATACGCCATTGTCTAAGATCACTCTGCGTGTGCTGCACGGAGCGAGTGCCACGCCGATTCCGCATCTCCCCGGGCTTCCACGTATTACTCCCTCGGTGGTTTTCCGTTTACATGTACATATATATGTATATTTGTTAGAGGCACACATGCTTCTTCAATGCACATGAATCGACTGTCTCTTCCTTGCTTTGTCTTTTGCCACCATTCTCTTCTCTCCGTGCGGCTTCCGACGGCGCAGCGGCGGTGGACATCCCACCCACCCACACCAACTCGCGCGCACTTTTGAACCGCGGAGACGCACGCTT
This sequence comes from Leishmania mexicana MHOM/GT/2001/U1103, assembly GCF_000234665.1. Classification (NCBI taxonomy): domain Eukaryota; phylum Euglenozoa; class Kinetoplastea; order Trypanosomatida; family Trypanosomatidae; genus Leishmania; species Leishmania mexicana. Next base: position 845,608 of record NC_018312.1, read on the forward strand.
ACAGGCAGAAACCTTTCTCTGGAAGTCAGCGAGCAGACGACAAAGCTAATAGGAGAGATAAAAAGCGGCACAACCGCAACCAGAGGCCAAGGAGCGAAGGGAGGTCTTCTGCTCGCACAAAAGCGTGCAGGCAGTCAGACAGGCAACTGTGCGTGTTCTCACCGCCACTTCCTTCGTTCGGGCCTCAACCTTCTTGGCGAATTCGTAAAAAAAGACCACTTTTCATTCACCATCGCGCTCAATGGACCGACTCGGTGCTGGCGCCGCCCTCGTGAGTGTCGGTAGTTCCACCGGTACCACGTGCCCGGCTGATGCAAAGTCTCTGAAGGCTGCAGCTGATGGTGACACCGCTAGCAGCTCACCCGACTCCCCTCCGGCAGCTGGGGAACTGCACCCTGGTGAAGAAGACGAAGCAAGTCTTGCCGACTCCTGCGACTCTGTGGGCAGGGGGGCGGACGACGACGCAGTGAGGGGCGACAACGAAGGCGATACTGAGGCTGACGACACCGGGGCAGAGGAAGATGAACTGCACCCGGAAGAGGACAAGGGAGAAGGCGACGAGGATGCTGAGGACGTGGTGAAAGACGTGGAGTATGCGGAGGAAGAGTACGAGTACGAGCCTGCCGACGCCGCCGCGGACGCATCTGCCACCACCACCTCCTCATCCAAGCCCCTCATGATCACCATAGGCACTCGTCAGTACAAGGCCTCTGCTTTTGTGAAGAATCGGGGCTTCTCTTACGTGCCGGGAAAGCTCAAGTCCAACCCGAAGGCCACCTTTGAGCCCTGCACCACCAACGCTCCACACAGCATCCTCGACTGCCAGAAGCTCCACCTTAGCAACCGCGGCGTCCTCGTACGCGATCGGTTCATTCGACTGAACATGCTTGTTGACAACCCTGGCAAACAGGCACTCCTGCACCACCCGGGGAGGTCGCTGAAAATGCGCATCTGCCGCCGTGATGTGGAGCCGCAGAAGGGCGAGACCCACAACCCAGCCACCTGCTCCGACCTGCATCTTCTGCCCGACATTGTGTTTGTCGGCATTCCCGGACTGAGGACGGCCTACTTCGAGGCTGAGCTGCGCCATAACCTTGCCTTCAGAAAGCTGAAGGAGGAGGCGTGGGAGACGCAGTGCGGGACATGGTGCCGTGGAATGCGCTCGCACGTGGTCACCACGTGCCGGTTCCTGCACTACAACCGAGGCAACAACTACACCGAGAAGCCGACTCCGCCCCACCGGCCGTTGGCTGCCATTCCCGATCTCACGCCGAGTCGCCCTCCACAGGCGACGGACTCGAACAGACGCGGCCGCGGTCGTGGACACGGCGGCCGTGGTGTTCGCGGCCGCGGAAACTACCGCGGTCGTGGGCGTGGCAGTCGTGGGGCGGCAGCAATTTCGCTTCCGGCAGCCTTCGAGAGCGGTCACGTGGTACCATCTCAGGATAGCGTCCCACAAGTGAGCTCAATCACAACCAGGGCGAGTGGCGCTGCAATTCGTGTGAAGCCTCCCCACGATGCGTTAGCTGAGACAGATTGGATGACCGACACCAGGGACGAGGGCAGCCCGATTGACTACCGGATTCTCAGCGTGCTGTTCGTGCTTCTAGGAGTTTTCGTTTTCCTACTCTCCGTGGCGCTGCGCCGGAAGAGTGATCTCGCATCGACAGCACCGTGATGCATGAGTGGTTGTGTGGGACTGGCTAGTGTCTTCCTAAGGTGCGCGCGCGCGTGTGTGGGGGGGGGGCGGAGGGCGCACGTGGCTGTGTGTGTGTGCAGCGGATGGCACACGTCCGGACGTTTAAGATTCTTTTCGTGTGTCTAATTGTAACGGTCAAGGCAGGTGATGTTAGCGCAGGTGCCACGGCGCGTGTATGCGCAGACATGCGAACACGCACGCTCATGCCCGCGCGTGCGCACAGGCGGTTCGGTGCTTCTGTTGTCGTGCTTCCGCGTAAGTCCAGCCCTTTACTGGCTGCACGTTCTTCTCTCTCTGGGCCATGCGAAGCAGCACCCTGCTGCTGACGAGGGGAGTAGCGGTGCGGCGCTGAGTCTGTATTCTTTTTTCTTTCTCTCTTGGCGACCTTGGTTGTCTTTCTGCTGTCTGCGTGCGTGTCCGTACGCGTAGGCGATTGCTCTTTAAGCGCTTAATTGCAAGTAGGAGGGGGGAGGAATGTTGCTTGCCGAGTGGTTTCCATGGACACCGTTGCTCACAGCGCGGACCAATGCAGTGCTGGCGGGCGTGAAGAAAGAAAAACGGTGACCACATTGCCGCACGCCCACTCTCGCCCAACCACCCCTTATTAACAAGTAAACCTTGCACAGCGAGAGGAAACCGCGACTCACCAAGATCAAACGTCCTTTGCAACGTGTCCGCCGACGTGTTCAAAGTCATTACTCACTCCTTGGAAGTGTGCCTTGCAAAGCGGACATGCAAGGACGGTAGAGAGGCGCCGACTCTGCAAGCCCTCACCGTCGTGCTCGTTTCGGTTTCTCCTGTTGTCCGGCTTTCCGAGCTGCGGGCGGCTCATGTGATGGTCGCGGTCGATAAATCGACCCACCCTGCCTCTTTGGCATCTCTCTTACCGCCCTGCGCACTCTTCCCGTCTCCCTCACCTTTCTTGTCGTGTGAATGCTGAACACACCCTGCATGGGTGGCGCGTCCACCACCACACTCACCTCTTTTATCCATCACTGTCCTTCGATCTGGCTTTATCTTTTCTCATTGCCGCTGCGGTTGCGGTGCCAAGTGCTTTGCCACTCCCCTTTGCTCACACACACTCGCACACAGGGTTAGCCCCTCCCCCATTCCCCCCCTCTACCCCCCCCTCTCCCCTTCCACGCCACTCCCTGTCAGCAGCCATTCTGTATTCCTTTAGCTTGCCTCTTTCGTTTAGCAGTATTTTCAACCCCTCTCCCCTCCCTTCCCCTCCCTGCTGGTACCCTCTTTCATTCGGTATTCTTCCGGACCCGTGTGCTGTGACGTACCATGGCCTTCCGCACCAAGTCTGCGCTGTGCCTGGTGGCCGTGTTCGTCGTGCTGCTGGCCACCACGGTGAGCGCGCTCTATGCCAAGCCAAGTGACATTCCGCTTCTCGGCAAGAGTTTTGTGGCAGAGACCAACTCAAAGGCGAAGGGTCAGTGGACCGCCTCGGCCGATAATGGCCATTTGGTCACCGGCAAGAGCCTCGAGGAGGTGCGCAAGCTGATGGGTGTGACCAGCATGAGCACCGAGGCTGTCCCGCCCCGCAACTTCTCCGTGGAGGAAATGCAGCAAGACCTGCCAGAGTCCTTCGACGCCAGCGAAAAGTGGCCCATGTGCGTGACGATCGGCGAGATTCGTGACCAATCGAACTGCGGCTCATGCTGGGCCATTGCCGCGGTGGAGGCTATGTCAGACCGCTACTGCACCATGTCTGGCATTCCGGACCGCCGCATATCGACCACCAACCTTCTTTCCTGCTGCTTCATATGCGGCTTTGGCTGCTACGGCGGCATTCCGGCGATGGCGTGGCTGTGGTGGGTGTGGGTTGGCGTAACGACGGAGCTCTGCCAGCCCTACCCCTTTGGCCCATGCAGCCATCACGGGAACAGCAGCAAGTACCCGCCCTGCCCGAACACCATCTACAATACCCCCAAATGCAACACCACCTGTGACAACGTCGAGATGGAGCTGGTCAAGTACAAGGGTGTCTCATCTTACTCCATCAAGGGCGAAAGGGAGCTCATGGTCGAGCTCATGAACAACGGCCCCCTGGAGGTAGCCATGCAGGTGTACGCCGACTTCGTTGCCTACAAGAGTGGGGTGTACAAGCACGTCAGTGGTGATCATCTCGGCGGGCACGCCGTGAAGCTGGTCGGCTGGGGAGTCAAAGACGGCATCCCGTACTGGAAGATTGCGAACAGCTGGAACACCGACTGGGGTGACAAAGGCTACTTCCTGATCCAGCGCGGCAACGATGAGTGCGGCATTGAGAGCAGCGGCGTTGCTGGCAAACCCGGAGAGGAGTAACCATCGGCGCGATCCAGTCCCCTTCCGCAGGGCCCTTTTGCACACCGAAAATTGTCAAGGCATTTCCGCCTACCCCCGCCTCTGTCTCTCGGCATGCACGTGTGGCTCCTGATGCTTTCTAACTGTGCTTGTTGCCTTCCTCCTCCTCCTTTTTTTTGCTTTCTGGTTTCGACGTCTTTCTGTATCAGCATCAGCGGCTCTTCCCTCCCTCTCTCTTGTAGGCAAAGGCGAACCTCCCCCACCCCCTTTTTCTTCGTTGGCGTTCTCGTGTGTGTGTGCGTGCACGCGCGCGCGTGTATGTGTGTGTGTGTGTCGTCTTCTCCCTCTCTCCTTCCCCTCGGAGGTGGGGCACACACACACACACACTCAACCCAAAGCGAAGTAAAACGGGAAAGGAGGTCGACGAACGAAAAAAAAAACAAAGAACTATGCTTCATAGACAAAACCGCGAGATGGAGACACGTCTACTTGTAGACGTACATGTATCTGTGTGTGTGCGCGCGTATCTGCGTTTTCATGGAGACGGACAACGGAGTGCACGAAGAAGAGTCACGAAAAAAAAAGGAAGAGGGACATTTGAGGGGTCTGCCCAGTTCATGGTCTTCCTCCCTCCGCCTCCTGCCGTTTCGTCCGTCATACCCATCATCACTACCGCTGCCCGCTCAGCTGTGCGCGCTTGTGCATCTACAAGCGCGCACACGTTACCCATCACAAACCCAGATATATATATATATATTCTTCTTTTTTGTAGTCTCGCATTTTTTTGTGCTTTATGTTTTGCTTTCTTTTCCCATCACCTTTTCGCTTATACCTTTTCTCGGCCCTCTTGCTCGGCTTTTCTTCTGATAGCTGAGCGAGAGATGATCCCACGAGTGCCTTATGGCGAGGCCCACACACACCTGCCCATTCAACTCCACACGCACACGGGGAGGTGGGGCTAGGTGTATGTTTGTGCTCGTGCTCGTGACACGTCGAGCAGCAGTCGCGATAGAGCTGAAAATAAGAGAGGGAGAGGGTGTGGCGAGTTCTGTGTGTGGGGGAGGAGGGGGGGGGGCGTGGCACGGAGAACGTGACGGAGTGGGCCGATACACACGCATACGCGTAGCCGAAGGAAAAGTCTTTGAGAGCCACGACTTGCTGGTGTCTTTTGTTCGATATATGTCTTTTTTTTCCTTCCTTTTTAGCGCTGTGCTCTCGCTCTCTCTCTCTCTCTGTGTGTGTGTGTGTGTCGAGCGTCTCTTTTTCTCTTCTCGGTGCAAACCTTTTCAGACCTCCATAACGCAAGCCCCTCCCCCCCCCCCTCCCCTCCCCCCCGCCGTTGTTCCTGCTTGCACAGACCTACACAACGGCACAGGCTTGCTTACCTCTCACCCTTTTTTTTTCTCGCCCCCACTTTTGTCACAGCGCCCGCTTTGCACGGAAGCCGCAGCTTATTTATTTTCCGTTTACTGTGATCAGTTTCACTTTCCGGTTTCATGTCCGTATCACAGTGCTTCTGACAATGGGGAACATCATGGCAAAAAGGCGTGTCGCAATGGTGGTGGGAGGTAGGGGAAGGGTGGGGAGGGGTCGCCCCCCTGTTACTCTTATTTTTTATCGTGCTTGAAATCTCTGCGGGTGGTGACGCGAGAAGTCCGAGGTCGCTTGCACGCTGCTGGGATTTTAGAGAGTGACAAGTGGCAGCCGTCGAGAAGACGCATCATGCTGGCTCCCGCGGGTCCAGGGACAGGACCGCGATGTGTGCGCTCTCATGATCCAACAACCCCACCCCCTCAGCTTGGATGACCTCTGGCGTCTATCCTCTCCTCTGCTCGCACAGCATGGCAGCTGCAATGCCCACACCCCTCTTGCTCCGTACAGTCTCTCCTCCCCTCTCCTCCCCTCTCTTTCTGCCGACGATACACCAGGTGAACAGAGCGAGTGTTTTGGCGCATCGCCTCACCCGTCACCACCCCGACAGAGACCGCCACCGTCAAGCATGTCAGGTGCACCGAGGTCCGGCAACAGGCGAATGCAAACGGCCTCTTGCACTGCGTGAGAGGTGCAGGGGCGGACTAGGCAGCAGAGGCACTAAACGGGCCGAAGAAGATCCTGGCAGCCCCTCTCCGCGCCGAGGAGCAGCACCAGCCGCACGAGCCCTCAAAGAGCTCTGACGACAGGTCTACCCGGCGGGTGGCCCGGAGAGGGACAGGACAGGATAATGAGATGCTCACTGGGAGTGGTAACGTGCCACGCGGGAAGACGACACGCCGCGGAGCTGCATTTTCCCCTGCTAGAGTGCGCATGCTAACGCAACTCTGTTGCACGTGCACACAGACAGGCACTTTGCCGGGTTGATGGTCCCCGGTCACGTGTATACGATGCGCACGGCGAGAGTGCACCCAGCTGACACACTGTCTCCAGGAACGTTCAGGTGCAGAAGCGGAAAGACTGATCCCTCGTTATCAGACTCTGGTGGTGGGGGGATTCCCTCACTGCCACGCAGCTGTGCCAGACTGCGGTCCTCGGGCTAGAACACACGGAGGCGCTGACTATGGAGGGGGGGGGGTCATTTCGAGGCCGCAGTGCCACAGAAGAAAGAAGCGTGCCGAACGAAACGTGGATAAGCGGGAATGTGTGCGAGTGCGGTGGATAGCGCGAGCGAGTCGCCGGGCGACGCACGACCAGCAGGAGGGAGCATATGTGTTCATTCTCTCGCCCCGTCCCAGCATGCGTGGGTGCGGAGGTGGCATGCAAAGGCGATCGGCGACTCTTCTTTGTTCTGATCCCCTTTCGATCCCGGAGCCGAAAAAATGAATAAATGAGAAACGGCACGCTCGAAAGAGCGCAGTAGCGGCGCGTACACACGCACATGTACGCTGCGCATCCACCTAAAGGGGAAACGAACGCCCCGCGCACGCGAGCATTTCACTCTCATGGCGTAGCCACGAGGTGTAGCAGAGAGGCGGCAGACGCCTGGTGACTATGCCTTGATTCTCCATATCTGTTCGCTCTTGGTGCAGAGGGCAAGGCGGACTGAGGTGAGGTTGCTGGCGAAAGGAGGTACTTCGGCCACCGAGATACTTCCCTGCGGTTGCGGGAATCATTGATGACGTCAGCATCTGTCTGCTCACTTTGCTCTCTCCACCCTTCCTCTCTCCCGACTGCTATCACCCTCGTGCCGTTTTTTTTTATGAATATCAACAGCATCAGCGTATTATCCTTGCGTGCGTCCACGTCCAACGTGGACGTGATCAACCAGAGAACGGGCAGAGCAGGGCAACGCAGCGACGTTTGCCAGCTGCAGCAGTCGGCGGGGTCTCTTTGCTCATGATTCTTTTTCCTTTGGCGTAGCATTGTCGTCTCCAGCTCTGCTTCCACTCGCTCTACAGGCGTCATAGCACATCCATAGAGGCAGCTTCCTCCCTCCTCCGGACATCCGCACAGACTCCTTGACGCTGCCCCTGCAACGCAACTCCTTTCTTTTCGATCGAAAGAACGAGGTGCCGATACCGCAAGACGCCCAAGCCGAATTCATGCAAGACCGCGGGCGGGCCAAACGTCTCGCGGAAGACTTCATTCGAGGCGGACACACGTACACCCACACACACACACACACACACGAACTCCCCTCTCCTAAAGTAAAGGACACCGTCTCCAACCAGCCAGCATAAGCGAGCGCCTCAGCGCAGTGCACACTGCAGACGTGCTCGCCTCCAGAGACACGCGTGCGTGCTGTGGCGTGTCCACACAGGCACACAGAACGGCTTTCTGCGCGGCAGCAGCAGAGGGACGGTAAGGACGTTGACACGGCGTATCACCCGAGAAGGGGAATAACGCTAGCGGAAATTTGTCTTCGGTTTTGTGCTTTCAATCATCATGTTCAGCGCTTCTTCCTCTCCGGCACTACCAGTTACGCTGGGACACGGCTACGCTGCAGCGGTGCGGCAGACTTCCCCAACCAGTGCTGTGAGGCACTCGATCAGCCGCACTGCCGTTGTCGGCGCGGCTGCGGTGGCCCTTGGCGTGTCTGCAGTCCTTGGTGGCTCTCTTCTTTATGTGTCTTTGCACCGTGCGGAGAGTGCAGCGTCTGAGGCGGGCATCGGCTCGTCGTGGTGGTCGCGTGTTGCGCAACGTCTGCGGATCTGCAGCTGTGACAATGAGGAGGGAGACGACGCCTTCGCCACCGGCAAAGGCGCAGAAAAGTTGTTCGACGAAGAGAGGATCAAGGCACGGCAGAAGCTTCCGCGCGGCAAGGCGAAGGCCGCGGCACCCAGTCGCGCATCCACTGCCATCATCACCGCTGGTGCTGGTGCCGCCGCTGCCACGGTTTCGGCTGCTTTACCGAAACTTGCGGGCTCAGCGCGACCGGTCTCGGAGGCAAAAGAGGCGCTCACCATGCTGACCAACACCGAGGAGATTCGGGAACGAGAGCAGTACATTAAATTGGTGCGGGCACTTCTGCAGCGTGAGGCGGGCATTGCGTACGATGACGACGACGACAGCTCCACCAGCTCAGACTCCACAGATGTATCGTTGAATTATCACCTGGCCACCGCGATGGAAGGGAACGCGCGGGATGAACTGCTGATGGCATTTTCCGCCTACGGCGACTTCAGCGACGGCGCCGTCTACGGCAGCTCGATCCAGGGTGGCGGCGACGAGAATGCCGCGGACTTGCAGCTGAACATCATGATCAAGACCCTCGAGTATCTGGACATGTCGAATGAGCGCGAGAAGCTGCGAAGTCGCCGCATTGCCATGTACCGCGAGGCCGGCCACGCCACACCGGTCTCCTCCATTGACGCAGCCGAGGGGGGTAGGGATGGCGGTGAGCTCGACGAAGACGGAGATGTAGTGGAGGACCCTATGGACCTTCAACTCGCCGCTCGCTACGCTGCTGCCCATTACGGACTGACCAGACCCATGGACGAGCGGGATGACGATGAGGGGGATGGGGGAGAATACCCGAGCGCCATGGAGCGGCAGGCACAGCGCTTCCAGTCGACGCTGCTGCGCTCATCCAAGATGAAGATGTCGGCGGACGACCGAATGAACACCGATGACTCGGTCCTGGATCGCATTCTCGGTGAGGGTCTCGCGATGCGGGCGAGTCCTGCCATGCCGGGCACTGCGCGCAACGGGTACGCCGCCATGCTGACTGATCGTGCCGACATGATGGAGGACGGATGGGAGGCCGAGGATGACGACGAGGAGGTGGAGCTCATGGCGTACCTGCAGCAGGCGGACAACGCCCAGCACTTCTACTCACGTGAGGAAATGCGACGTGCCAGGCGCGACCCGGCGAGCGACATCCGCATTGTCGGGATGGATGACAATGCTTTCGGCGAGGACGACACGGAGAGTGAGTGGGAGGACGAGGCGGGCGACGAAGACGGGGAGGACGATGCCGAGGTGGATGAAGAGGACGACCTCGCCGCTGCCGTGCCGTGGAGCCGCCGCGACAAGCGGGAATTTGAGAGGGAGCTGTTCTCGCGCGTCCGCCACTTGGCGAAGAGCTTCGCCCTCACGAACGCCATGGCAGAGCGGGAGGTGTCAAAAGAGGACGCCCGGAAGCAGGCGGCACGGGAGCAGCGACGTCAGCATGGCGCTCAGTCTAGTGCGAAGGCCGCAGTCGACCTTGCCCCTGTCGCCGCGGCGGACGACCTCGCGGAAGGCACTGAGGAGTGGGAAGACGAGGCAGACTGGGAGGACGCGTAACGGTGCGAGCTTGGAGGCGTCGCCCCCTCATGCCGCACAAATTCTACCGCCCAAACGCCCAATGCTTGTCCCTTTTCCTTTCGCGATTTTCGCAGACATTAACCACGATGAAAGGTGCCGCATTCACATCATTCATAACACACACACACACACGCACACACACACCTCCCTTCCTCACCGTCGAAAAAAAAAATCAACGAATCAACAACGGCAGGCCAAGCGGAGCACACACGGGGAATAGACCCGCATTCTATGTGTAGCGTAGCGGCAGGGAGAGGGGGACTGAGTGCATCGGAGGCGAAGCGCGGCGTAGCGCGAGCACTGCCGCACGGGAGCGCAGCACAGACGATGCTGCCCTTTCTTCACCTTCGTGATCGTTACATGTGATAGCGGAAAGGAGGGCGGGGAGTCGAGGCGAGGGGGGGGTGACGGTGATGCGGCGCTTCTCATGATGTATCATCAACTGAAATGCCCCCAAATCTCTTCAACGTAAGCGTGTGCTTCTCACGCTGTCTTCTGGTCGACACGGCTGTGCCTTGGCACTGAAGGACGCGGCTACTCGCGTTTGCCTGCTGCGTTGTCTTTCGCCTTGACGTTCGCACACTTTCTCCACATTGCACCAACACCGCTGCAAGGCGACTAAGGAGAAGACAGCACAGGACGATTTTTCTCTGCGCACATAAAGGGACTGTGCCCCCTCTGCCTCTGCGCGCGAGTAGCACTCCTTGCAGCGTTCAAGCCTCATAGAAGTAAAGCCTTTGCCTTCGCTCAAAGACGCCCTCCATAGATCGGTGGACGAAGCGCGTTCCCGCCGGCAGACTCACCCAACCGCATACATACAGCCGAGGCATACATCAACGTCGCCGTCGCTCTCATCCAACGAGTCGCGGTCGGGCACATACATTCTACTCCTAAACGACACACCGTGCTGCTCGAGTGCGCGGACCTAGGACACCCCCCTCCCTCCCTCTGCTACTTCCCACAATGCTGACGTCGACGGAGGAGGCCTACACAGAGTACCTGGAGCGTCGGATGGTGGCGGGCGGCGTGGATGCCGCCATCGTGCGCGTGACACTACAGCAGATGGGCTTCGATGAAAAGACAATAGCAGCCATGATGGGGGACACCGGTGCCTACTCTTTGCCCTTCTCCATGACCAGCAGCGCCTCCTCCACCACGTCCACGTCGATCTCCTCAGTCAAGAAGCCGAGTCGAGCGTCCGGGTTCTCCGCCGCCACCTCCACCCCCTCGGCTCCATCAGAGATGGGGGATACGGCTCAGTTCCACCGTGTCGTCACCACGCCCGTTCAGTCCGATGCTGACACCCCCACCGCTGCTTCTGCGACTGCCACTCAGCTGACTCCAGCGCCTCCTTCGATCGTTCATGAGAGCAAGAACAGTGTAAGCGACGCAAATCATCCGTACACATCGTCTCTCTCTTCCATGGCTGCTGCCGCCGGTGCTGCTCCGTCACCCCCTTCCTCCACTGCTTCGTTGTCTGCGCCATCGCGCACCTTGGCCGCAGGCACCGTTGCAGGGGCAGCGGAGGGTTTTGATGTCGACCACCACTCTGGTGCGGTGCTCTCTTCGCGGAGCCATGCTGAATCATCTGTGCGTGGGACGGACGTGAAACAGGACTGTGCGGTCACTCTTGCCTCTGGTACATCGTCGTCCACACCTTCTGAGCCTGTGGCTGTGTCAGCTGAAGAGCACGCTCCGCTCACTGCCGCCGAGCGCAACATTCTCGCAGGGTGGATGCGCGAGTACCACGCACTCATGCTATCCCCAGCACTGCCGCGCCGAGCGCCACGCTCACGCGCCGACGCGACATCTTCCTCGACGGCGCTTTTATTGCGAAAGGAGACGCCATTCGACGAGTTTCATGCTCTCCCATCCGCAGCCGCATGCTGCGTGTGCAACGAGAGCGACGAGCACGGTGACGCCGGTGACGCCGGTGCCGCCTTGCACGACGGGAGTGCTGCGCCGCCACTGCAACGGTGGAGCGAAGGCGCCGCTCGCGTGCCGAGAAAGGTGGAAGACAGCGTCTCTTCTGTCGCCGGCAGCGATGGAGCGACATCCTCTAACTGCTCCGCTTTCGCCCGCACCGAAGGTGAACATCCTCCCTACTTCAGCGAGGTGCTGCGCCAGGACGGCGCGATCGTTGGAGGGAAGGCTCAGGGTGGAGTTGCAGACCCGTTTTCTGCGCGCCACTATCGCTCAGCGTCTCAACCGCTCTATCGGGCTGCTCGCAGTGCCGTACCGTCACCCATTCGGCGCGCTGTCCCCAAAGCGAAATCGTCCGTGTTTGTTCCAACATGTGGCATAGGTGTTCCTCGTTTCGCCGCCGGATGTGTCCGCTGCAACTTCGACGTGGCGCAGTGCCGGCACCCGTATCGAGAGGCACAGAATGTGCGCATCGTGCGTGCGTCTCACGTTGCCGTGACGAATAATGGGGGGTACAATCACCGTAGGATTGCCCAGTCGTGCTGTCAAGCTCGCCAGGTCGACGCGGCTCGACAAGCCCAGCAAACGGCTCGGGCGCAGCCCACGAGCGGCCGCCTTGCTCCCGTCATGCACGCCCCTGTCGGAATGACGGTGCAGCCGAGAGCCGGGCTGGCAAGTGGGCGGCAGATGAGCACGCTGCCGGTCAAGGCCATGACGGACCGGGTAAAGTTGGCGCAATATTACCGGTATCAGTGGGAGGAGCAGGAACGACGCTCTAGTGCTGCAGGGAGAGGCGCCGCATGGGATGCCCGATACGCGCTGCTAAGTTGCGCGGGCTGGACTGGGTAGGCACACCTCCTGCTTTATGTGAGCTGCCCACTCGTTTCCTGAGTTTAGTGGTGGTGTTGGGGCCGTCAAGACTGGAAATATGGAGCGAGATGGAAGCGCATAACGCGCCACCCTTTTCCCGGAGTCATTCATCGGCACACACACACACACACACATAGACAATCGGTAGAAGGGGTCTAGTTCTCTTTTGTATTTCTTCGCTCTGCTCCTCGTACACATGCGCGCGCAAACACACTCACACACACCATACCGGGAGGGTGGAGGTAAGGAAGATGAAGGGTGAGGGTGGTGGTGGTGGGGCTCTTTGAGGCTACTCTGCCGCTGTTCGCTGGATCGTCTACGTGCACAGGCGGGGATGCAGGAGCACAGGCACTACAGAGGCTTTCGCGGGCTCGCACTGCACCTCATTTTTGTTCCGCGTGAGCTCTTGGACAGCCTTCACACTCACTCCCACGTGTTTGTGTTTCTTCTTTCACCCCCGCTGCGATCACAGAAAAGTATGCACTCGCGCGAACGTGTGCGTGTGTGCGGAGTTTTGTACGCGGGGCGACTTGGATGACCTTCCTCGCGAGAGCCCTGCTCTTCTTACCGTCATCCCCTCCCATACCCTACACGGACAATGATGGATACCCTAACCCCGCAAGTATGTGGGCCCACACAGCGCATCTGCCCGTCTCGCTATCGTTGGGGCATTTTCGAGCAGCATTGGCCACCTCGCTTCTGACGGCCCAATCCGCCGCTCTCCATGCCATCAGGATGTCTCGAGTGCTCAATCTCGCGCCGCGATGCTCCGTGTCACATCGTACTGCTGCAGCACGGACATCTGCACTGCGTGAGGTCCAACAAACCAGCGTGTGGAGGATCCCTAACCGAGACTGCGCCACCCCCCGCCTTCTGACCTCTGTTGGCCCGTGCGCTCTATTCTGAGCTCCTTCTTCCATTGTCGTGCCTGTGCGTCTGCACGTTTTTCCCCCTCCCTTTCGCGCAACACTGACTGCAGAACGGCGGCGGCGTAGCTCAACACAGGTCAAATCTTCTCTTCTACCGTCGCCCGTGGCATTATTCAGCAAAAAGCGCGCGCGCGTGGGTGTTGTTGCGCTTGACTGGGAAGAAACAGAAGGGCATCTGCGGAGAGACAGAGGAGAACAGAAAACTGAAGCTCGCGTGTGTTTCACACGTACTCTCTGCCTCTGCACAAGTCCCGACTTCCCTCTGTTGACGGCGCCTGCGTATGTGTTGCAGCATCATACCAATAACTCCACGCACGTACACTTCTGCGCAGATACTTAGATACACACACAGACACACGTACTCCCTCTCGCTTGACGACACGAAGTAACGGCGGCGGACTGCGCGGACGAGAGAGGCAACAACTGATACCGCCATCGAATTTGGCACGTTATTAGAAACCCTCAAGGGGAGCGGGACGGGTTGCCGACAGCACCAGTGCGTTGCTAAACCACAATAGAGGCAGAAGCCGCACGGACTTGATTTCAGCCGCCTGCGTGCTTCTCGTCATCACAGTGACGTGCGCGCGAACTGAGGAACTCCCCTAGGTTGAACTGTATCTGCGTAACTGTGGCAAATCTTCGTTATGTCGTTCGGCGGCTTTGGGACGGGGACAGGCGCTGGCGGTTTCGGAGCAAAGCCGGCAACGGCGACTGGCTTCGGCGCAACTCCATCGACGGGGGCTGGGATTGGCGCAGCAGCTCCTGCGAGCGGCGGTCGCGGCTTCGGAGGCTTTGGCACCGCCGCTACAGCGAACGCGGCCACCGCAACGACTGGCGGCTTTGGCGTTGCAGGGGCAACGGGATTCGGTGCAAAACCCGGCTTTGGCACTGCTCCTGCTGCTGGCGGGTTTGGGGCTGCTCCTGCCCCTGCCGGCGGCTTTGGTGCGGGCGGAGGGCTCGGCACCGGTGTTGCGATTGGAGGCACGAGCGGCTTTGGTTCCACAGCCACCTCCGGTCTCGGTGCCGGCCGCGGTTGTGGCTTTGGCATGACGGGCGGGTTCGGGAGCACGGCTGCTCCTGCTGCCCCGCCCGCACCGACGGCTCAGCAGTACCCATACCCGGGTATTAAGGGTCCCGGCAATGCGACCAGCTGGGCACGCGACATTGACTTTTCTCAAGTGACGGAGCAGGTCCGCTTCGAGGCACTACCGCAGCCGCTGCAGCAGCACCTGATGGAGCTGCGGAGTTTCATGCACGCCGAGCGGAACGCGGCCAAGAAGGTGTATTTGTACTTCAATGAGTCTGATGGCGCGGATTCGGCTGCCGCTGCGACAGCCAACGGCGTCGCCGGGAGCTCTGCCGCCACCGCGTCTTCCTCCAGTTATCGCAAACTCCTTGCCCAGATGGCAGCGCTGAAGGGTGGCGGCAACCGTGCCGTCGATCTTGTTGCGGTGCACTGCAACCATCATGAAGGGCAAGCTCGTCGTCAGCTGCAGCGGCTCGAGAAGTTGGAGGCCAGCATCCGCGACTACGAGCGGCACGTGTGGGAGCCGTTGCTGGAGCAAGGGCTGCCGTCATCGCTGGCCGGCAGTGGAATGAACCTCCGCGGCGGCGCATATCGTCCCGCCGCGAGCAACGGTGCCGCCTCTCCTTTTGTGTCTTTGGTCGAGGAGTTGAGCCGTCGCATGGACCACGTTAGCAGCGCTCTCACTGAGTTGGAGGCCACACTGGTACCGCCAGGTCGTCCTCTGCGCGGCGCCGGCGTGAGTGGTCGTCACGGTCACCACAACGGCAGCGCCATCCCGAACGACACAATTGCTCAGATCAACGCCGCCCTCTTGTACGAGTTGAACCAACTACGGGATTCCTCCTGTGTGGCCGCGCATCTGCACGGTCGCACCGACATTGCCCGCGAATTCTTCACGCGCCAGTACGGACAAGCGGAGGCGGACGTGCTCTTCGCCGATACCGAACAACAGCGCAACGGCATGGCTCTTTTCCGTCGGGCATCGCCGTCGACGTACTTTGACATTCCTCCGCTCCCACAGCAGCCGCAGCTGCCCGCTGCGACACCGGCTGCGGTGACCACCACGAGCGGCGCTGCACCGATCACCGGGTTTGGGGCAGGCGCCACCTCTGCGCTTGGTGGAGGTTTCGGCGCAACATCCGGTGGTGGCCTCTTCGGGGCATCCTCCACCGCTGGCACAGCTGGAAAGGCGACGACTGGAGGATTCGGTGCTCCTGCAACGGCTGCGGCCGCACCCGCAGGCGGTGGTGCGGTAGTTGGCGTTGGCTTTGGCGTGGCTGCACCAGCCGCACCAGCTGCTACAGGCTTCGGTGCCGCAGCAGGTGGAACAACATCGACTTCAGCGACGGGCGGGTTTGGCGCCGCTCCAGCGGCAGGTCTGGCCCCGGCCACTGGCGGTTTCGGGGCAGCACCAGCGACTGGGGGCTTTGGGGTTGCTTTAGCTTCTGCCACTGCTGCACCGGCTGCTACTGGTGCTCTCCCCTCGGCGCCATCCATGGTCCCTGCGGCCCCTGGTGCTGCGCCGACTGCCTTCAACTTGGGCGGTGGCCCTGAAGCTACTGGGACTGGCTTTGGGATGGCACCGGGCAAGTCTGGGGCTGGGGACTCTGACGATCGCCCATCTCAGCGGACCCGTTAATAAGCGAATTATGCGTGCTGTTGTGTGTGGTAGTGCGTTGCCCCCTCCCTCATGTGCGCATGTGCGGGAGATGCGTGACAAGGCGGGAGGAGGTTGGGGCTGGGAAGCCTGTAAGTGCAGTGTGTGCCGAGGGATGGTGACAGTGGTAAGCAAGAACGGAAGGGCAGGAAAGATGGGAGGGCCATGGACAGAGCCGCATGCCCTCGCTTCAGCACCGTCGGATCGTCTGGCACCTCTCAGAGGCAGCCGCATTCATGCGTGACGGAGACGCAACGCCCGCATCGAGCAAAGTTCTTCACTCGAACTCGAACAAGCGAGGTGGCACTATGGCACATGCCTTTGCACACACGCACGGGGGCGACTCAGCAGAATAGGAGTGTGCGAGAGGAGGCACCGTCGGTGTCGGCGTTGTTGCCTTTCCTCGTGTGTGTGTGTGTGTCTTTTCTACAACACGCTCCTCTTCCTATCATCTGCCACACCTCAGGTCTGCGTTGCCTCTCGCGCGAATGCATACACCCGCACGCACCCTCATTAGGGATCACACGAGGCACGGAAGCGGGGGACGCTCTTGCCCAGTCACAGACCCGCAACTCTCACCGCCACCGTCTTCCGGCGATGAGCGTGTGCGTGGGCAGGAGGCGGACCTTCTCCCATTTGTGTTCACCCCCCAGCCCACACGACACGTGCACGCTCGCCTTGCTTCCTCCTGTTTCTTCTGGCGTACTTGCACGCATGTACCCCTTGCAGGCACCTCTCCCTCCGCATCCTTCACACGTATGCACCACGCGCATACCTTGACCAGGAACATTAACCACAAACGCACGCACGGAGAGAATCTGTGAGGTGTGCTTGAATAGAAGCACCCACAAAACCGCAGCACTGGGCATCTTCGAGACGAGCATGCTTCATCGCAGCCGACTTTTACGAGGGCCCGCCGTCACCGCTGCTGCATCGATCTCGGTTTGCTTCAAGGGCCTGGGAACGTACGACTACCCTTCCTCTTTCACGTGGCCTCCATCGCTGGAGGATGACGGTGATGAGCGAGGGCATGGTGTTTCGCGCCCTCCAGTGGCGCATTCAGAGCCTCCGCGAGGCAATGCTGGCAGCGCTGAGTACAACAGCCATCGTCGCTCGCCGTTTTCTGTGCTGCGCAGCCGGCAGTGTCGTGTGGGCCAGTGTGCTTCAGGAGTGTTACCCGCCTCCCACAACACGGCGGCGGCGCCCTGCGCCGGCGGCAGCAGTCACGGGCTAGTCGCGTGCGGGCATCGCCTGTGCTGCTGCAGTGCGCTCTTCTACCCAGCGCTGTCTCCCTGCTCGTCCTCGTCCTCTGCGCCGCCATCGACGTCTGCCCCGCCGTCGTCTGCGGAGGAGGGCATGTGGCGGGTGCGGGACGACTTTCTGTGGGCGCTGAAGCTCGCAGATGTTGAGCAACTGCTGCGCACCACCATCGGTGAGGAACTGTATGGACGGTTGTTGGGCGTCAGGGGAACGAAGGCGACGGTCGTTCTGACGTGCAACGACCTCCTGACGGCGGCAAAAGAACATGCGGAAGCCTCCAGTGCAGAGGGAGCTTTGGCTGCGTCAGGTGCATCACTTCCCGCTACGATCCCATACGTGGCGCGCCTGCTGCTGAATGCAGATGAGGACAACCGTATCAAGTGGCTGCAGGAGGAGTCCACCGCGATGGAGCACCGCGACTACTACGCACGTGCGCCGTCGCTGCGTGCTTTGTTTGTCATGTGGTTGGCACAGCCGCAACAGCAGCGCGTGCGCGCGGCCGCCGTGAAGGGTGGCTGTGGCGGCACTGCCGCAGGTGATTTGTCCCATGGTGACACTGCCGACGCAGATCGGCGGCTCGGCACGGCGTCTACGGCGCGGACGCCGACGTTTCGTATCCCGCCTCCGACAATGGAGGACATCCAGCACATCCTCAGGCGCATGGAGGAGCGGCGTGTCGAGGTGACGATGGCCGACATTTCTGCTATCGCTGCGTTCGGTGCGGCTTCGGCTGGGACAGGAACGTCGATCCCCTCTGACGAGTTTTGGGGAGCGATTGTGCGCCATCTGCAGCCTCTAAAGCTCTCTCAGGCGCTGAAGGCCTACGCATCGACGCTGTCTCCGCCCGTGAACGACGGCGCCGTGTCGTGCGATGAGGCGCTTGTCTTGCTACATGTGCTTATTCTTTCGTTGCTACTACGCTACACCTCTGTCGCGAATGCAGAGGTGCCGCCCGCGTCCACGGCACCGCCGCCGTCGGCGTGGACCTCGTCCTCCGGCGTTTCTTCCACCCCAGACCCTGCCAACTCAAAACTACTGGCGCCCATGGCCGCCTTCGAAGCGGCGAGTGAGGTAATTCAGCTGCGCAGGTGCCTTGCACCGTCACGCGAGGGCGATGAGGCCGCAACTCGTGGATCGGCCCACATACCCACGCCTCCCTCCACCGTCTACGAAGCCCTTCTGAAGCTGTGCGACGAAGTGCTGAAGCACGTGTACGGGCTGGCCGAGCGGTGGCAGCTTTCGGCGACAAGCCCGCATCTACCGGCGTTGACGACGTGGTTTCTGCGAGAGATGGTGACGAGTGCGGCGTGCGAGTTGCACTTCAAGCGCCTTGTGGACCGAAGCATCACGGAGGCGCTGATTGCACTGGAGAAGAGCGGTCTCGTGAACCGGTCCTCGATGAACCTCCAGGTGGTGGTGCGTCAGGTGTTGCCGTTGGTGGAGAACTGTGGCAGTGAGGACCTGTGCACATTGGTGCTGACCGACGTCGTGTCCGCCCTTGAAGAGAAGGCCCGGCGGGACCCGCGCGCCTTCACTCAGGAGGACATGCTCTATTTGGCAGAGCTGGGAGCTAAGTTGTTCGTCAGCGGCTCGGCTGACAGCACGGCTGGCAGCTACGGCCTCTTCGACCAGACGGCACGAGGTCAGATGGAGGAGCTGCACGTGATGGACGGGAGCCCGTGGGCTCTGTGCGTCTCGTCGTACCGCTCCCTGAAAGAGATGATGCAGGGTATTATCCGCGACCAGCGGCGACTGAAGCAGCAGGTGCAGGAGCAGCTCCGGCAGCTTTCTAGTTCCAGCACCCTCTCTGCTGTGATGACGGGAAGCGCCGAGGCGCAAGGCCGCCATCACGCTCGGCTGGATGGCAACGGTGCCCCCCTCTCCTCCCCCTCCTCACCCCCAGCCTCTGAGGCTAGCTCTGTTGCCCGCGGTGATGCTGCTGTCCGCCTCGGCGCCATCAGTGCTGCCTCTGAGGCAGCAGGCGAGGACGACTTCACTAGAGCAGAGGCCGCTGCTCCTTGTGATGGCGCCTCCGCCTCAGCTCCAGCTGGGCCGCCGCGGATCTCTGTGTCACCGATGCTGCGGCAGCGCTTCCTCATACTGATTGAAGAGCTGGTCAAGGCACAGGTGGCTGAGAGCTCAAACGACTCCGAGCGGCCGATTGTGGTGAGCACCGAGCTCTTCTCCTTCGTGACGCAGCATGTACCGGTGCCGAACATACAAGACGAATACCGCCGCAAGATTTTTCTGCTCGTGAACGTGGCCGAGGCCCCAGAGACAACACGCCGCCGGCTTGCTGAGCGCAGGGAGAAGCGACGGGCCTCTGCAGATGGCAAGGACTACAGGAGACACCGGCGTCGGCGCGTCAGAGGCGACACCAGCGCCAGCGGCGCAGCTGAGGAGGAGCTGGAGGCAGCCGACAAGGACGCGCATGCGGGACCAGGGCCGGAGAAGGCAGACGTGGGCGACGACCCGCACGGCGGCGCAAACGATATACCCGCGGAGCTGCGCTTTCTCGTCAGCTCCCTCCCGCTCACGCTGTCGCCGTGGGCGAGTGTCATGATCTTGCGCGAGGTGCTAGCCGAGTCTGCCGGTCGAAACCCTCGGTACACGTACGTGCTCAACGCAGCCATTGACCTACAGTTGCCGATGTCCACCACGCGGTCTCGCATTGCGACGACGCTGAATATGTGGCGCTTCCTCAACACACAAGCACACAAGCTGAGCCTGAAGGAGAGCGTCATGATGAAGCAGCGGTGCGCGTGGAACTTGCCCATGTCGTATGTGCTGTCCTCGTACTGGTCCCTCCTCACATGGCTGTTCCTGGCGAGCATCATTATGCTCAACGTGGTTGGGATCGACTTTGAGTCGCAGCTTGTCGCGAACTCGCTCTTCAGGATGTTTGCACCGTGGGAGGAGATTTGCGCGCCGCAGATCCCCGTGGACGACGGGGACACGTGGAGCACGCAGGCGGCGGCCGACCTGGCGTCAGACTACTTCGAGCAGGCCGAGATCGCCGATCGGCGTCGCGAGGGACATCGGCTCAGCAGCACCGACGTGTTTCTCTCTTCGGCTTCCTACTTGATCCTCGGCTACGATGACCAACGGCGGCCGATGACGGTCATCCCAATCGGCAGTGACTGCACCGCACCAGCCGAGGAGCGAATCGCTGAGGAGTACGCTGCGGCAACGGCGGTGCTGCGCGAGCTATCGCTGCACGCTCCGTTCCCCTTCTTTGTCGACATCGAGCGGCCGCTGCCGATGGAGTACGTCGAGAAGCGCATCGCGGAGCGCATTCGGCGTGTGTCCTTCAACAATACGTGGTTCCTGCCGCGCATGATCATTCGCACGTTCCCGCTTGGCCGCCAGTACACGGAGCACAAGCTTGTGCTCCACACCTGCACGCAAGCGAACCTCACGCGGCGCCGAATCACATTCTTGTTGTATATGCACGACGGCGTCCCTGTCACCCCGCAGTTCATTCAAGAGCTAAACGACAGCTTTCTCTCCCGGCACGCGAACTTGGTGCTGGTGGTGCACGAGTCCAGCCTTCTCAAGGGCGGGACTACACCTGAAGCTCTCGCCAAGGTCGGTCGGTCAAGTACCGTTCGCGGCCCTTCAGCAACCATCGCGTCTGCGGCGGCTGAGATGATAGACGCCGTGCTGCCTAGTGATCTCAGGGACTCCCCTTCACCTTCTGCAGCTGCGTCAGCGGCGCACCACATGCGTGTGCTGCCGTACTGCCGGCAGTACTACTCCAGAAGCGGCAGCGTCATTGCTGGTCTTCAGCGCGTGGCAGGCGGAGAGCAGCCGGAGGGCGGTGGCTGCACAGCAGAAGGGAGCTGGTGGGTGCTTACGCTGAGGTCGGTGCGCCAGCTGTGGGAAGGGTTGCAGGCGGCATCGGGCGCCACCTCCTCCGCCTCCACCGTAGCAAAGTCGACGGCCCACCTGCCGCTCTTCGCGTCGACTTTCAGCAGCCACCGCGCCTCTCTCCACCGCACCAGAGAGCGGCAGTGCAAGGAGGCCGAGGAGGTGACTGCTGCTGCCGAGCAGAAGCAGAGCAGCGACAGCCGCATGTCCGCAGCTGCGCCGTTGGTGAACTGGTGGTGGCGCACGCTCTCCGGCGTGACCTCGGCGACAATTCGGATGGTGCACGTTGACCGCATCGGCGTGTGGGGAGAGGAGGCGGAGCGCGACGACGAGGCTGCACGCAAAAGTGGCACCACGAGTGCCACCGATGAGCCGGCGCCACATGCGTGGGCGGCCGCAGATGAAGCAGCAACAGACACGGTAGCGACAAGAGCCGCGGCTGATACTGTGGACGCGAAGGCAGGCAAAGGTGGCGTGTCTGTTTCTTTCACTGCCCTGCGCCGCCTCATGTCGGAGGTGTGAGCCCCCGTGTCCATCAGCAGGGGTAGGGCCAGCAGGGACACCGCTGGTGGCAGCACCACGCCTCCTGCCGCGAGCGACACGGCACCGACGCACTTTGCCTCCTCGGAGCAATTTTCCAACGCACATGGGATTCCTCTTGAGCGGCAATGACGCGTCCCGTGCCTACGCCTTGGAAGTGGCGGACAGCACATCGCGCAACAGCACTGGCTCAGGCTCCCCACCTGTTGCAGGTCCCACCGCTCCAGTGACAGCACTAGGGCAGACCTTCGCCTTTAATGCGTCGAAGAGTGGCAGCACCTCACCACTCTTCTTGTCACGGCCTGTGCCAGCCTTCCGGCCTTTTCCGCCGACAACCTCAACCTCCTCGACACCGTCGTGCTTGCAATCTGCTGCGCTGCCGCTGCTGCAGCGGCCTCTCTACTCCAACTCGGAGCGTTCCGTAAATGCACCCCAAGCAGGCGAGTAAAGACCAAATGTCGGGCGAGATGCTGGTGTAGCTGGGTCGCGCCCCTCGCGCCTCTTCGTGAATCGCATTGGGAGGGAGGAGGGGACGGAGAAGGGTGGCGACGGCGCAATGATGCGAATGTGCACACTCAAATCTGTTTCTTTGTCTGTCTCTCTCTGTGTGTGTGTACGGAAGAAATGTAGTGCGAGGGCGACGGAGCGAAGGGCCAGTGAAGTGGCATCGAGCTTTTTGCTTTTTGCTGTGGGCGGATACGGGTGAGAGTGGGCGCGTGGAACACTCGCGTCTCGACGTCACGCTTTGAAGTTTCTGTGCTATGCTGCGGACGGAATCAGTGTGCGTGCCAGCAACAACCCCACGAGGCCGATATAGAATGGAAAATCACCGACGCGTGGAGACGCAAGGGTGGGCGAGCAAGAGAGTTGGAGTTCCGTGTGCTTGTGTGCGTGTGTGTGGTGACGCGCGTGCGCAAGAAAGTGGCATGTATGCATTCAGGCGGGTACCCACATAGACCAGCGCACTGCTCATCTCCACTTTCTTCTTGCTGCCTCATCTTCATCCCAGTGATGGCAGCATCATCCTGACGCTGAGCACACACACAGACACACACACATATGCATATATACATATACGAACCAAAGAGGTGAGAGATGAGAGGGAGTCAGCTGTCCGAGCACACATCTCCGTCAAGGGAGCATACGCCCAACCGTCATCCCCCCTCCTCCTCCTCCCCTGGACTCAGGTCTGGCATACACTCACACTTCTCACTTGCTCTCTCTCTATCTCGGTGCTTCACTCTTTTCTGTATTGCGCGTGGTCATCGTGCCTGCCCTTCCATTTTTGGTTGTTGCTGCTGCGTATGTTTCCGTCTCCCTCGGCGATGTTGCTGATGCCTATTCGCCCTACACACACACACACACACACATCCACCATACGCGCGGACCTGCGCGCACGCTCAGTCTGTTTCCGCTCCTTCATCTTTCCCTACCTCCCTCTGCAGGCGTGACTGCCCTTCTCTCTCTAGGCAAACATAGACCTATACTTACCACCCAACTCCTCATTCGCTCACCTTCCCCCCTTCTCTGTGCGTGCGTGTGCAGCATCGTGTGCAGGTCCGTCCTCCTCTCTTCTCTCCGGTGCTTCACAGTGATCACCAAAAGAAAACGGCAGTGCTGGAGAAGCCGTGAGCACCGTCATAGACAACACATTCTTGCTTGTGCACACACACACACACAGACAGACAGACACGCACACCCAACTGTCTACGGACACAACAGTCGAAATCAACCAGGAAAGGCACCACCTTTCTCGACCGCCTGCTTTCGGCACCTTGCCGCTACTGGTCATACCCGGAAACTGGTGGCTGCCCCAGGGCTGACCGCCTTTTTCGCTTTTTGTTGGGGCTTGTCTTATTTCGTGCCTTGACTGTGTGCATACGGTCATCTCGCTCCGCCTACACTATCCCGCCCCGCCTCCTCCTCCTCCCCATCCACCCATCTCAAGCATGGCGAGGATTGGTGAACTGGACGCCTACATCCAGAGCGGTGCTGCGGTCGACGATGCCACGCTTGATCAATGGATTCAAATGAGTGACATCTCAAATGCAAACGGGTTCTACATGGGCGATGCCGCCGTCGTCAGCGAGGCTGTGCGCCGCGTCTCTCGCGTCGTCGTGGCGCAGTACTTGAACAACGCTGATGTAAAGGCCGTGCCGCTGCGCCGCAAGACGAAGTTCTGCTTGCTGCTGAACAACTTCTCCCTCTACAAGCCGGTGCGGTCGGTGGTGTTTGAGTGCTTGGAGGACATGACGAGTATCTTCGAGAAGTCCATCAAAGACGAGGGTACGATGCCGTTTGACTCAGAGCTAGGCCGCATGTCGGAGCACGTGCTAGTGCTGCTGATGCGCGTGATGGACTACAAACTGAAGGCTGCGGCCGTACACGAGTTTGCAGAGCACAACACGCAGTTTGCGATTCAGCTACTGCTGGCTATCTTACTGAAGGAGCCTCCGTACGAGTTCGAGCTGCGGTGCAACTGCATTAGCGGCCTACTAGGCTTCACCCAGCCGCAGGCTTTCTTCGGGGCTGGGGAGATGATCGAGGAGCACAGCTGCAACAAGTTCACGGAAAAGGTGGACTTTATGCTGAACCTGATGCTGCGTCTGCAGGCGATCCAGGTCGTGAGCGACGTGCTCGGCGACGCCATTGCAAGCTCGGACACGGTACCGCTGTTGACCCAGAACGCCGTGAACAACACGATGCAGACCATCATGAACATCTTCAAGTTCTCCTCGAAGGAGTCGACACAGTGGCGTCAGCACATCCTTCTCTCCACGACGTTACTCGACGGGACGGTGATGATGTATGTGCAGTCGCTGGCCTCAAATCTGCATGAGACGATGACCGCCCGGGCGCCGCGCGTCGCTGGCCACTTGTTGCACTCCCTCAGCCTATCTTTCCTCTTCGGCGCCTTCGCAGCGTACCACATGGAGGAGGCGAGCCAGGAGTTGCGCATCTTCTGCACCTTTTTCCACGATCTCTTCCAACTGTCGATCCGCCCCATCGTGGCGGATGCGCGTGTGTCGGGACAAATGATGGTTATGTACATCAACCTCCTCCACTTCATGTGCAACGTCGATGCCATGGCCGAAAAGCCCAGCTATCCGATGGACGGCCTGCTGCCCGAGTTGTCGAGCGCGGCGTTGCAAGCGACCGTTGAGGCTTTCCTGAAGAAGGAGGTGGGCGGCTGTGGGCTGCCTTTCACGGAGGCGTGGTATCGACAGTTCCGTCGTGTCACGGCTGACACCCTCATTGCACAGGATTCGACCACGTTTCAGTGGATCGACAGCTGCTTCCTTGCCATGATATCACAACTGACCACACAGCAGGTGCCGGTGGCCGCACCGGCTGCTCCGGCTGGTGGCGCGCGTCTGCTGAGCGAGATACCGCCGCTGAGGCCGAAGAGGACGAACAAGATCTCTATCGACAAGGCGGCCGCGCCGATCCGGCACAAGGTGAATCCGAGTACGAAGCAGGACAATGTCGAGGGCGTGGATGCCGACCTGCTGTGCGCGCTGACTGGCGCCGTCATGAAGAACCCTGTCTCCTCGCCGTACGGGCAGACATACGAAAAGGAGGCCATCATGAACTGGCTGGAGCAGAACGGCTCCGTCTGCCCCATCACCGGACGTCCTTTGACGGCCGCCCAACTGAGCCCAAACACGGCTGTGGCGACGAAGATCATGCAGCAGATAGTGCGTCAGACCATGGCAACGCAACTGGTGGCCGAGGACGACATGTACAAATTCTGATGAAGGCGTCCAGGCGGAACAGCCTCAGATCAAGGCCCGCTCTCGTGTTCAGCGCGGCCCTTTTCCCCGCTTGTCTTTCCGTCTCGTGTTCCCCGCCCGCTCCACCACACACGTGTAGGTGCCTGAAGCGTCTATCGATAGCGTCAGGAGTTTGGGCACACGCGCCCTCACAAGCTGCACGGGATCTATTTCTCCTGTCCTGAGCAGATCCTCATTCTTTTTCACCTGCCATGTGCCTTTGTCGATCTCCACGAGGTGATATATACAGCGAGTCTTTCTCACCTTGTCCCTTGCGCATACGCGCATCGTGTGTCGGGAGGACAGGCTTTGGGGCACCGTTGTCGTGCGTAGGACGTACGCCTCACTTCACTTATTATTGAGAACCCTCACCACCGCCGCCGAGTGGCGTCCATGTACCTGCACACGCGAATTTGTTCTTGTGTGACAGGCACTCCCGCGATGCGCCACACCCCCTTCTTGTTTTCCTTCGTTTTTTTTTATTTGTGTGTATCGACCCGCATCATGTGTGACTGTTTCTGTTCTTGTGTGTGTGTGCTTGGAGAAGGAGGAGAGAAGCGGTCGTTTCGCTTTTCAGCATGTCCACTCTCTGCCATGCAAACGTGAGCTCAGCCCCACTCGACCCTCCCCCCTCCTGGCCTGCCACAGGGCCCCCATCGCGTGGTGCGAAGAAGCCCTAGACACACGCGTTGCAGCCATGCGCCGACTCGGTCACCTGCGAGTACGACCCCCCGCCTCATGCTCTACCCACCCCGGCTTCGCAGGCCAACCCACAGCCGCTCCCATCACGCCGGGCGTCACTTGGTGCACCCCCCCCCGAGGGGGGGGGGTGCAGGCTCCCCACACCAGCAGTGGGCAGTGCGAGGGTCAGGTGAGATACGCTCGAGCCACGTCGGCACGCTGCCTATCATGTAGATGGCCTAATATATATTCAATGTCGCGGGTCGCACTGACGCCACGCCATCCACGACCTGACCGCCGACATCAGCAGCGATACATCGCTCCGGCTTCCCTACGTCACAGGTGCTTGGCCCTGTAACAACCAGACGTGGTACGGCATGTATTCAGGGGTAAGGGAGAGGATAGCTGCCTGGCTTCCTCACAGAGAGTGTGGTGGGGACTGGAACGCGTGATATCACCACGCACTGAGATCCCCCACCTCCGTCGTCAGGGAAGGGGGAAGGGGGAGGGGGGAGGGGGCGAACGGAAGGAAAGAAGGGGACGGGAGGGGCGGTTCATCGAGCGGAAGCGGCGTCCCCCACCTCACTCTGAACTTTCCCCTGTCTTGCCTTTTTTCTTACTGTCTATGTGTGTGTGTGTGCGTGCGTGCTGCTTTCTTATTCGCTGTGCCTGCCTGGTACGAAAGGGAAGGACATGTTTTACCCGTAAAGGCACGCACGCACGCACGCGCCCACGTCGCCCCTCCCCTTTTTTTCTTTGTCTCTCACCCCCTTCTCTCTCTTCCCGGTGACTGGTTCTCCGTTGGCGCATCACTACTCTGTCTTCAGTCGTGGGTTTGATGTGAGTCGCGCTCTTGTCGGTGTGCCTCGCTTTCTCGTTTTGCCCTCTCGTCTTTCATGGCTCAGGTCTTCGTCATTTTGTTTGCTGTGGACATCCTTACCGATGTGCACTGCGCCCCCCCTCTCCTCCCCTCCCCCGTCCCCCTTCCCTTCTCACCCCCTCCATCTACAACGACAGATGTTGGGATGGGGACAGGTGGTGCACCCGCACACGCACCCATGGACACACAGAGACACGTTGTGTCGGCAGCCCTCCAGAAACAAGGGGAAGTGACAAGGGAAGAGTTTCACGGCTGCGCATCGTTAGGCGCATGGCGCTAAAGGAAACAACGAGTGGGGTGGGGGGGGGAGAAAGGGGCGGGAGGCTAAGGAAGGGACAGCGTGTGTGCGTGGTGTGGCAGCGGCGGTGAGGTGAAGAGATGCACCCTTTTTTTCAGCCTTCACCGTCTCTCTTCTCTCATTCCCTTCTCGGTGTCCGACTGTCTCTACCCCCTCCCTTTCCCCCACTTCTTTTTCCCTTGCTCCGTTCGTGCGCTCCGTTGGTTTTACTTATAACGAAGTTGAATTGCCGCGTGGCGGTCTGTGCAATGTCCCCCCCCCCCCAAAAAAAAAAGTGCGCAGTCAACGTGTGTTGACTGAAAAGGTGGGGATATGGGGGACTGACCTGTGCACTCGCTCGCGAAGGACCATGGTGGCGTTCGCATGCATGTTGTTATGGATAAGAGTTGTTGAGAACTTGGAAAAAAAAGAACAAAAACAAGTGACGAGTGTAACGAGGAGCGATCACGTGAATTATGCGGTGATCACGCGTGGCTCACATTTTGCCGCGGACGCCCTCTCACCACCGAGGACTTCGCCTCGGTTGTATGACGGTCTTGCTTGGTAGCTTCACTCTCTGTCTGCGTGCTTCGGCTCTCTTCTTTCCACTGTTGAGGATTTGGCACTGGCGCGCCGTGCTGAGATGTGGTGCAGAGAGCTGAGGTGAAAGGAAGGGGAGGACATCAACCGTTGCTTTATATGCGGCAAACGGACCCGCACACACGCACACACACACACGCAAACGGTCATTCTTCTTGTCCTTTCTTTTCTCTCGCTTTCTCTCTGAGGTCTGCCACCCCGGCGACCCCCCAACACTTTCCTTTGACCGTTCCGTGGTGTGCGGTGGTCTCTCTGTCTCTTCCCCTCTTATCACCCCCGCCCCCTCCGTGCACGTGTGGACACTGCTGTGTTTGCCTTTCGTCCACGGTGCACACATAACAGCGATGCAATATATCAGCACGGCGACGCTTCAACAACAACAGTAACGAAGAGCGGCTGCGGCAGGAGGACACAGGCTGCATATGTGTTTGTGCGCGTGAGTTGCAGCACTTCGAGGCGTTTCCCTTTCCGTGCCCCTTCCCTCCCTCCTTCGATTTCCGTGCCGCTGACGTCCTCGGGGTCTTTTTCCCTTTGCTTGTGCACATTTGTTTCTTGCCCATCCATACCACTCTGCTCGTCCTCCGGCTCTCTCCCGTCTTTATCTGAGGATGGCTAGTCACGACAGCAGTGGTGGCTTCAGCTCTTCATCCGCTGGCGATGCGGTGAAGTCGGCCCAAGCAGCCACCGACAGCGTCCAGGGGTTGCTTCGCGCTGCACGTCAAAATCCGGAGAAGGAGCTCGGCATCCCATCAGATGAGCTGGAGAGACGTCAGAGAGAGGCGTGTACGGCACGCCAGTTTGTGAGCGAGTCTACAAGCCGTAAGTTCGAGGTGAAGAGCTCGGCGCGAGCGCAGCAGATTATGAACCAGGGGATTGACAAGTACCAGCGAGAAAAACGGCAGAGGGACCTGAGGCACAATCTGTCCATGCTGCGCAAACTGCAGGTGGTGCTGTGCGTCTTCGGCGCCGGCTTGTTTGGTTGGCTGACCGTGACGTATCTGCTGCCGCGTTACTTTGCCGTGCAAGACCGCCAACGTCGCATGCAGTTGCGATACGAGCTCGCGCAGCGGAGCCTGGAGGGCATCGGCGACAGTGATGCTGCCGTCGCCGCGGCCGCGTCACCGGTTGGCCCGGTGGTGCGCGTCTTTCGCGTGGAGGACGGAGGTGAGGGTGGGATGAAGCGCACCATTCAGTGAAGGGACTCACAGGTGATTCGCAGCTGGGGACGTGTGTGGCTGCAGGACAGTGGTTTTGTTCGTTTTTGCTCACAACGCCGTGATTGTAGCGTGAAGCGCGTGACTTGCGAGGCTTGCCTCACCTTCAAAACAGAACACCATGGAAAAGCGGCAGCGGCTTGACAGCAGGAGCGCGCAGCGCGCTCCCTCGGCTGCCCCCCTGCCTCACATGCGTGGTCCAGTCTGGATAACCGACGCGCACATGGATGTTGGCCACGAAGTTAGAGGAGGCGTTTTGTTTCCGCTTGTATTTAGGTCAAGCTCAACCACAGACAGCGAGCGGACAGCTGCTTCTCCTTTACTTCTGTCGTCAACGCAGTGCCGGGCCCCTGTGTGTTGTCACCCCTTGCCCCTCATTCTTATCCAATGCTACCTGAGCCCGGCACACGTGCACTGTGTGTTTGTGTGACGTCCACTCTGCGCACAACCGCACCGCCGCTTTTCCATATCATCACCCGACAACAAAACGGTCGCGTGACTTCTCTGCATCGCTTTGTTCTGTTCTGCTCTCGCTGTTGTTGATACCCGCAGGACATCGGCGGTGACACCTGTGGCTGTGCCCTTCGCCACCCTCGCCCTCTGCATGCACACGCTGCGCAGACACCCACTCCCGTCTCGCCTACTTGCACTCCTCCGCCTTCATGCTCTCCTGTGCTTTCGCGGCTGCACGCGTTTCACCCCTCGTAGTTCCCTCGCTCGCTCATTCTTTTTTTTTTCGCCCACTGCACTTTGCGATTCTCGTGTAAGTACGAGCTCTCTCCCTCCCTCCCTCTGTGTGCGCCCCTGCCCCTGCCCCTGCCCTCCTTTTTCCTCTCTCCCTTGTAGCGGAGACTTGTGTGCACGCACGTTTGTGTGCGTGTGTGAGAGCCGATCTTCTCCTCGAGTCACTCTTCAGCCACCGCGACAGCTGCAGAGTGAGTCACCATATTCGACGAAACAGATAGCGTAAGCTCCAGTCCGCGCCAGGCACCTTGCTTAGTAAGTAGTAGCAAACACCGTGGGATCTGCAAAGCACTCCGGCATCCTTTCCTGTTTCTCTCGCCATCTCCGCTCGGTGCTATCTTGGCCTCTTAAAAAAAAATCTTTTCGGTTTCCCTTGCCAGGCGCAGAGGCCCACCATGGCGAACTCAAGCTTGCTCCGCGTGGTGCTCGTGGCACTGCTGCTGCTCGGCTCCGTCACGGTGTCCGCTGGTGATGGCCGTGGCACCCCCATCGCCTTCCAGGCCGAGGTGTCGAAGATGCTGGACATCCTTGTCAATTCCCTTTACACCAACCGTGCTGTTTTCTTGCGCGAGCTGATATCGAACGGCAGCGACGCGCTTGATAAGATTCGTGTCCTCTACCTCACCTCTCCCAAGGAGCCGCTCACGAAGGATGGCGAGGCCCCGACGATGGACCTCCGCATCTCCTTCGACAAGGAGAAGAGCGAGCTCATTCTTCGCGACGGTGGTGTTGGCATGACGAAGGAGGAACTGGCAAAACATCTCGGCTCCCTCGGCACCTCCGGCACCAAGCACTTTCTCGAGAAGCTGCAGGAGGGTGTCGGTGCTGTTGGCGGTGACCAAAACAACCTGATTGGCCAGTTTGGCGTCGGCTTCTACTCTGTCTTCCTCGTCGGCGACCGCGTGCGCGTCGCGTCCAAGAGTGACGACAGCGACGAGCAGTATGTCTGGGAGTCTAAGGGGGACGGACAGTACTTCCTCTACCCCGACCCGCGCGGCAACACGCTCGGTCGCGGCACTGAGATCACCATCGAGCTAAAGCCGGACGCTGAGCAGTTCCTGTCTGCTGAGACGATAAAAAAGACGATTCACCAGTACAGCGAGTTCATCAACTTCCCCATCTACGTCCAGGAGGAGGTGGAGGTGGCGAGCACGGCAGCGACGCCGGAGCCGGCCGCGGAGGAGGGGAGCCTCGACGAGGATGCCGTGGAGGAGGACCCGGGCAGGGAGGGGGACACGCTGGGCGTTGTAAAGGAGAAGCGCTGGACTCTGGTGAACGAGAACCGTCCGATCTGGACCCGCCCGATTGGCAACGTGACGGAGGAGGAGTACCACAAGTTCTACAAGGCCTTCTCCGGCGACTACCGTGACCCCTTGTACTTCAACCACTTCAAGGTGGAGGGAGAGGTGGATTTCGACTCGATCCTCTTCGTCCCCACCACCGTGGATCCGGCGTCCTTCTCAGACGACAACGCTGTCCCGAACACGAACATCAAGCTGTACGTGCGCCGCGTCTTCATCACGGACGAGTTCCGCGACTTGCTGCCGCGCTACCTGAACTTTGTCAAGGGCATTGTGGACAGCAACGACTTGCCGCTGAACGTGTCGCGTGAGGTGCTGCAAGAGAGCCGTATTCTGCGCGTGATCAAGAAGAAACTTGTGCGCAAGACGCTGAGCATGTTCGCCGACATTGCGGCGCAGGACGAGGCGATCGCGAATGGAAAGCAGGTGGAGAACCCGGCTCCGTCTGGACACACGCACCTCAAGAAGCCGGCCTACAACAAGTTCTGGGAGCTGTATGGCAAGCATCTCCGTCTCGGTGTCATGCTGGACAGCAACAACCGCAATCGCCTCACGAAGCTGTTCCGCTACAAGTCCAGTAGGAATGAAAGCGAGTACATCAGCCTCCAGACCTACGTGGACCGCATGAAGAAAGGCCAGAAGGGCATCTACTACCTCTCCGGCGACTCGGTGGTGCGGATCAAGAAGTCTCCGGTGCTGGAGGACGCCGTCAACCACGATGTTGAGGTGATCTTCATGACGGACGCCATCGACGAGTACGTTGTGTCGCAGTTGACTGACTTTGCTGGGAAGAAGCTCATCAACCTCGCGAAGGAGGGGGTGCAGTTGGAGGAGAGCGACGCGCGGCAGCGAGTGGTGGACAGGAAGCGCAAGGAGAAGTACGATTCCTTCTTCACTCATCTGCGCACGCTCTTCGGGTACTCGGAGGTGCGCAAGGTTGTCTTGACGAAGCGCATGACGAATGAGGCATTCATTGTGTCCTCCGGTGAGAACCAGATCACGGCGCGCCTGGCCAGCATCATGCGTGGCCAGTCAATGTCCCTCGCTAACCAGCAGATGACCGCCGAGCGTGTGTTGGAGGTGAACTACCGCCACCCGCTCGTGGACGAGATGTTCAAGCGCTTCACCGTGAACGAGGATGACGAAGTGGCAACGGACATTGCGTGGGTGCTGTACGATACGGCAAACTTGCAGGCCGAGTTCCCGGTGGCGGACGTGGCGGCCTACTCGAAGCGCATTAACCGTCTGCTCCGCAGCAGCGTCGACCTGAGCGCGGACGACTCGCTGCTGCCGCCGGACGACGCCGAGTACACCGTCTCCAACACGGAGACTGAGGAAGAGGAGGAGCAGCCGAAGGTGTCCGCCAATGCGGACGAGGAAGCTGAAACAGGCGGCGAGGACGATCTATAACAGGCTAGTCAACCGTTGCTCCCCTCCCTGGCACACCTCGGCGTCTGGGTCACATGACTGTCATCATCGTCGCTGTTGTGAGCGGACTGCCGGCGACCCGTCTCCCAGAGCAGCAACTACAGCGACAGCCGTCTACTTCCCCCCCCCCAAAAGACTACCACGCTGCGATAACGGAGATGGCGCGGACACTTCTTTCATGTGAACATACGGTTACACTGGGCTTCTTGTACTTGCGCGTCCTTTTCTCTTCTCCTCAGTCACGCATTCGTGCGCGGTTTTTATGGTTGGCACTATCATTTCGCTTTCCTTTTGTTTTCCTTCTGGGTGCTTACTTGTTTCGTGCCGACGTGTGTGCCATGCAGGTGTGCGCGCGCTCGGCATCTCTGCGTACCTCGAGGAGGGTGCCGCCGGATCTGGCTGAACTCCTCCTCTGCCGCCCTTCCTCTTCCGTTTTCCTCGCTTGTTCTCACCCAGGCCTTCGCATGAGTGCTTGTTCGCGAAGAGGGTCCCTTTTTTCTCTCTCTTTCGGTCCCATCGTCGTCATTCCCCCAGGGGCAGCCTCGCGTGAGTGGGAGGGGCGGACTGCCGCTATGCCATCGGCTTCACTCGGTGCATCATAGATAGGGAGAGCCGGCAGATGTTGAGCGGCAGCTGCGTTTTGGACTTTCGCTGTGCGAGGGACTGCACTGGGAAAGATAGGTGGCGCCGTATACATCGCAGAGGAGTGGCAGAACTGAAGAGGGAGGACTCGGAGTCGGCCGAGAAGATGAAGGCGAGTGCAGATTCGTTTTTCGTGTATGGGCTTCTCGGTGGCAGTCTCTCTAACGCTCTTCCCCACGCGCAGTAGCGGGGAGGAGGAGAAGGGCCATCTCCACGGTAAGACACATCATGCACACAGCTGAGGCAGACTGAAGAGGAGAGAGATGGAACGGAAGCACCACTCCCCACCTTTCTCGTGCGTGATGCGCGCGTCAATGTTATCATCGAATGCGCACTCACACGCACGCACCCAAAAGACGCCGGTGAGAGTGGCGACCAAGAAGTAGAAGTATGGAAGAGAGGGGCGTATGTGAACATGTCTGTTCACATGAGCGGGAGGGGGTGGATGGAGAACAGTGGGTGCGGTGCGTGCCGTGGAACTGCCGCTTGCCGAGTTCCCAGTCCCTCCTCTGCTCCCTTCTCGCTTGGTATGCCGTGCGTTTCTTGGTGGGCCGACATGACATGCGACGATGTGTACCGGCCCAACCTTTGCTCGAAATCTTGTGAAGTACGCAGCGAAGGCGTTCGACCACGTTTCCCGTTCACCGAGTCGCTATCCGGCACGTCCTTCGCTTACCACGTTCGCTCATCGGTTTCACCGACGCCGATCCACTGTGCTTCTTATTCTGTGTTGCCGTCCCTTTTCTCTCCCTCTCTCTCCCCACAGCTCACTCAGCACGCAGACGCTGACCGAGTGCGAAGCATCTCTCACGGGAGCGTACGGGTCCATTTCTTTTCCACTCACATACAGACAGACAGGAGCCAGCAGTCAGCGCGACGCACCTCCGCTACCCGTCGTGTCTCCTCGCATCTTGACCCCTTCTTTCTGTACTCCTTTTTAAATCCGTAATCAGCGTCGCCGTGCGTGCGCGGAGGAGAAGGGGACTGAGTGGTTGTGGCACGCCACCACAGACACATAAAACCACTACAAGACAGTCACCGCAGAGAGAGAAACGGGCCGCCGCGTGTGGGTGTGCGTGCACGTGTGGATCTCTTTGTGCGCCATACACGGACACACACACAGAGGTAACAGCGGCAGAGGCCCTCGTGTCTCTCCGTCGCGCGACTTCTCCATTGCGCCTTCGTCAGACACGCACCTAGCCGCACATACGCGTTGCAGCGTCTTTAGCTACTCAGTTGCCCCTCCCTCCCCCTCCAATGCCATCTGCTAGTACCTCCGCTTCATCGCCTGGCAAGGCGGTGGCGGCGCCAAAGCTCGGCGGCCAGCTGCGCTCGTCAAAGGACGTGCTGGATCGACTTACAAGCAGTCACGTGGACCACCTCCTTGTCTCACGCCGAAGCGGGGATACCGTGTCGCGGGAGTCCATCGCCGCGCTGTACTCGCTGGCGACGAAGCTGCACTCACCTGCGTTGCGCTTCGTCTCGAACACCATCGAGACGCGTAAGGAGCGGCACATCACCACGGAGCAGGTGTGGGGCCAGCTGAGCATGCTGATGCGACCAGTGCTCCGCCAGCTGGAGAATAACGTCCGCCGCGCAGAGAGGCTCTACGGGGGTGGCGGCAAGGGCACGTCAGCGAAGGAGGCGCGTCAACAATCCCGCAAGACCAAGGCACCGTCGGGCGAAGACGATGACGGTGACCGTAGCGCACACGAGCCCAGCGACGACGCCGCGGAGAAGGACATCCTCTCTACCCGCACCTCGGAGCTCGGCGAGAGTGACTTGGATGAGGAGATTGAGGCTCTGCTGGCGAAGCAGGCAGCAAAGCGGAAGTCGCGGAAGGAGGCGAAGAACGGTGGCGGCGGTGGCGACGATTCATGGCGCTACGCCTTCGGCACGGACAATGCCGGCGAGGAGGACGATGAGGACGACGACTGGGACGGGGAGGACTCTGACCACGGCAGGTCGCGCCGCCGTCGCCGCGAGGAGGCTGAAGAAGAAGGCGATGCGGATTTCGAAGAGGACGAGCGGGATGAGGCGCCGCAAGACCGGCGCGCGCGGGATCGCAACCTACGGGCTATGGCGGACGCCGAGGATGGCGCAGAGTCCGAGGAGGATCTGGCCGCGCTCCGTGAGCTGTACGGCGACGACTTCGAGGATGACGGGCGCGGCTTTGGGGAGGAGGAGGACGAGGACCCGGATATGGAGGAGGACATCGAGCTCGACGATCCGGCCAACGAGGCGACCGGTGAAGCGTACAATGAACAGGACGGGGCGTACTTTGGCAAGGGCGACATCCTGAACGACGAGGCGGGCGACTTCGAAGAGGAGCACGGGGGCTACGGCAGTCGTGCCGGGCACGGTGGCGGTGAGGATGACGACGACGCTGGTGGTGCACTGGAGGGCGAGGGGGAGGAGATGAATGAGGAGCTGCTCGCCGCCCTAGAGGATCCAAGCCTGTCTGAGCTGCAGAAGGAGCGCTTGCGCGAGCAGCATATGGTGCGCAAGCTGGAGGAGAAGCGGCTGTTTACCACCGACTGGAGCATGGTGGGTGAGACGGCCGCCAGCAAGCGCCCGCGCGACGCGCTGCTTGAGGTGGACAACCTGGAGTTTGAGTACGGCATGAAGGCGGTCCCAGTCGTAACCGAGGCGTTCACTGCCAAGCTGGAGGACCGCATCAAGCAGCGCATCCAGGACGAAAACTATGACGATGTGAAGCGCAAGACGACCTTGTCAACGGAGGCTGACATTGCCCACCCGAAGTATGACGCTGCCCTCGACGCTCAGAAGTCGAAGATGTCACTGATGGACCTCTACGAAAAAGATTTTCTGGAGAGGCAGCGACTCGCTGAGGAGGCGGCCGGCGGCCCTGACGCCCCAAAAGCCGAGCCGCTCACGGAGATCGAGAAAGATGAGCTGCGGGCGATTCAGATGTGGCAGCGGCTGGCTCAGCACCTCGATGCCCTGAGTAACTTCTACTACACCCCGAAGCCGGTGCAGCAAGACCTCGATGCGCGCGTGCGCGCAGTGGAGAACCAGGCACCGGCCGTGGTGATCGAGAATGTGGGCAACTTCGCCACAACGCGCGAGAACGCGCTGGCCCCGCAAGATCTTTACCGCGGTTCTTCGCACCGCTTCGCCGATGTTGGCACTGACGAGCTGACGCCAAAGGAGCGGCACGCCTTACGTCGCTCCAAGAAGGAGGCGGGAAAGAAAGGTAAGGAGCGCAAGGAGGCCCGTGACAAGCAGCGCGCTGATGCGCGCAAGCGAAAGCAGGAGTCGACTGGAGAGAAGTAGCCGCCGGGTGGGTGGACGGCGTTCAGCATGCGCGACTAGCGCAGCTGTGCCGCGCTGTCGCTGTGGTTTCTTCCAATCCCGTGATGCGGTGGCGCACTCCTCCAGATGTACCTGCCTCTTTCGGTTATATCTGTGCTAACTACCTTGAACATTAAGCTGCTGCCCTCCTCTCCCTCGAACACAGTCGCACGTCTCCTGAAGAACGCATCGTGGGGAGAGACGTTCATCTCCCTCTTTCTTCTGCGTGTGCACGCATGTGTGCGTGTACGTGTGGGCAGCACTCAAGCGTATAACCATCTTCTAATCGATCTGCACGTTACACACACACACACACATAGGTACCTGCGTGATGCCAGTCTCTGTCCCATTCTCCCATACATGCGCTGGGCCACATGCGCGCGTGAGAAGACCGATGGCTGTACTCTCTCTGAACACTCCACACCGCCGTGAATGGCACGCATGCATGCGTGGAGGAGCGACAGCGCGGGCGGCGGCGGCGGTGCACAGACCCAGACGGCTCATCCGCTGCTGTCTGGCGGGCTGTTTTGAAAAGAACGAGGCGGGCATGCCCTTTGGCGAGGAAGGAATCGCACGAGGGCACCTGAGTAAGCTCCCACGGCTGCGTCCTTCCGTGGTGTCGACCCCTCATACCGAGCCGGTCAAGTGGCACTGTGAGACGTGCGTGTAACGTGCCTGCCACGGTCACATACTCGCTAATCACCCTGTTCTCTTTCCTCGTCTTCCTTCTACATCATCTCCTGCCCTGTTCCCCCTCCCCCACTGCCGCTGTGGGGCCCAGCTAACTTTTCTCTTGAATGCGTGCGTGCACCGATTGCCGCCCCGCGTTTTCCGTCCTCTCGGCCCGCATCGTTACATACGTGCGAGTGTGCGCCCGCGCATGCCGCCGTCGGGTAGAGGGACAAGTTTCCTTTACGTCTTTCCTTCCATTATACTCCTCTGCGGCAACGCACAGCACCCGCCTTGTCCTCCGTCACACACACGTCCCCCGCTGCAGCTGCGAAAAGAGGGACGGCCGTGTAGAAGCTTTGCGTTGGCGTTAGTGTGTGTGCAAGCGGAAGCCTCCGCAGCCGTTGTTCAGTGGACTTCCGCGTCCACCCGACTAGTGCTCACCACCGCGTACCCCGCATGCACACACGCGCACACTTAATCGCGAGCTGAGACTGGTGAGTCGCTCGATGAGCCAACTCGTTCCATCCGTCGCGCACAGCGTGCTCACGGACAAGGAGTACGAACAATGCATGCGGCACTACGTCACCGGGTCGACTTCGCGAACGTGGATCACTGCCGGTGACACGGCGCCTGATCTTGTCTGGAGCAACAGCGAGGAGACGGCGCGCAACAGACGAAAAGCGGCTTCCTCGACGAAGGCTCTGAGAACATGCAACGACCCCGAGCTGGGCGATAAGGTGCCTGCGCTGCCTCCTTCTGACACGCGGTACCGCGACCAGTTCCTGAACCTGGCCACTGCCCCCACGCCTGCCCCCACTCCAGCTCCCCCCGCGGCTGCGCATGGGTCGATGGGCCGAGCAGGGGAGAAGGAGCACGTGCTGATTTCTGAAGATGAGGACGATCATGGCAGAAGAACGCTGTTGTTATCTCCGTCCGCGTCGCAGAAGCAGCGAGATGTCACGCATCTCTCCACTAAAAAACGTGCGACATCCTCGTCTCCGTCCCCTCGCCGCGGCGGCGCAGGGGTTGGCAGCAGCCCGGCATCCCGGGCCTCTCAGCGCCAGAGCACGGGCAGTAGTGTAGTGGTTGTGAGCCAGCCATCCACGAAGATGACGGAGCGCAGCCCTGTCAAGGCAAGTGCGCTAAAGGGCCGGCCTGCAAAGCTCACATCCTCCTCTCAGGGACGCGATGACGACGCCGACGCCCGTGTCGAGGTCGGGACAAAGCGTCAGCGCTCAATGGAGGAGTTTCTCTATCGCGGGGAGTAAGACGCTGCTGGCTGAGCAACTCGGGGCGTATCTGAGGTGTACTTGGACGTGTATGCCGCGCAGCTGGCTTCTCTCTGCCGTTGGCTCTCCCCTTCTCCACTCTAGGCCACTTGTTCGCCGGTCGTGTCTCAGCGCGTCTGCATGGGTGGGCGGGCGGGCTATCCACATTTTTTTTTTGCTTCACCTTGCGCCCACCGTCCGTGGGTTTCGTCTTAGCACTCATCATCATCCTCTCTGTGTTTCTGTTGCCTCCCTCCTCCTTTTCCTTCGCATGTCCTTTGTACATTCCTGCCTCTGTGTGTGTGTGCGTACATGCACGGCGTCAGCGCAATGTGCGCACGAAAGCAACGCTACAGTCCACCCACAGGACACTCGTTGGGGTGCGATGCTTTGCATCGCCCTGTCGCGCTTGCATCACTCGTAGGGGTGGTGTGACAGCAGAGGGCAGCAAAAGATGGAGAACTGGCGGCCAAGGACGAGAGGGATGGGCGTGGGCTCGTTTCGACACGGTGTATATATATCTCTGTGTGTGGGTGCGCTCAAGGGTTTTGTGCTCGTTGCACCCTCTTTTCCCCCTGCAGCGACCCATGAGCTCGCCGTCGAACCCCTTCCCTTACCTCCCCGGTACCCCTCCTCTCCTACTCCCCCCGCTGCGTGCATCCCTTCTCTCTCCTGGTTCTTCGCCTTTGCCCTTTGCTGTTTTAATGGCTCGAAAAACACTCACCGGTACGGCAAATCGACGCTACAAATCCCCCTGCATACTCGCGCGCGTCACATCCCCATCTTGGATCCTCGCGCGGAGAAGTTTCTCTCAGTAATCTGTGGAGGAGGAGGTCGCATACATCAGCGCACCGATCATCCTAACCTGCCCCCTCCCCCCCCAGCTGCCAGAGATCCTGCCGTGGATCAGATTGGCAGCAACATCATCAACCCTGCCACTGTCATTCATCTCACAGGACGTATTCCTCTAACGGTGTCGTAGTAGTCAAGACTTATACTCTTCTTCTCGTTCTTCTACCGCTTACTTCAAAAGCCGGCTAAGCGCCTCTGCCCGTCCTTCCGCGTTCACTTTCCCCCCTCTCTCTCTCTCTCGACCTCAGCTCAGACAGGCGTGAACGCATCCACACTGTCCGTCATTCCTTCACGCGCGCTCTCTCTGTGTGTGTCTCTCCTTGCCCCGATCTTTCTCTCGTACGCCGGGTCCACAACCTCAGAGCCGCTCCCATACACTCCCCTCGACCTTTTTCCTGCCCATCAAGAGACTTCGTCTTTCACAGTTTGTGCCCTTTTCCTCCCTTTCCACCGCGCTCGTCCTACGGAGATGCCGTCCTTCCAGATGCACCCTGGCTTTGCGGGGCAGAGCATCCGCACCAATCCGTGGAAGCCGACACAGCTCATCATCTCCACCTCTCAGAACTTTGGCATTGTCGGCTCTGGTAAGGTTTACGTTGTTGAGGCAGCCCCGGGCTTTCAGGCCGGCTCCTCGGTCTCTCTTGTAGGATGCTGGGGAACCCCCGACGGCGTCTTCGACGCGTGCTTTAGCGAGGTCGATCAGAACATCGTAGTGACCGCCTGCGGTGATGGTGTGAAGGTGTACAACTTAGCGATGAGCCTCAACCGGGATGGCGTGATGCCGCTTGTGCACAACGCCGAGCACCAGGCAGAAGTGTCGTGCGTCGCATGGAACTCAGGCCGCCGAGACACCTTCTACTCAGCCAGCTGGGACACCACCATCAAGATGTACAGCGCGGTGAAGCCGGAGGTGTCGGTGGTGACCATGCAGGAGCACTTCAAGGAA
Organism: Leishmania mexicana MHOM/GT/2001/U1103; assembly: GCF_000234665.1. NCBI lineage: Eukaryota > Euglenozoa > Kinetoplastea > Trypanosomatida > Trypanosomatidae > Leishmania > Leishmania mexicana. The sequence continues at coordinate 886,010 of NC_018312.1, forward strand.
GTGTACGAGGTGGCCACGACAGGGCACAGTCCGTCTTCGATACTGTCCTGCTCCGGCGACGGCTCGTGGAAGCTGTGGGACAACCGATCCCCGCAGCGATCCGTGCTGACGCAGATGGCACATCAGAATCAAATTGTGCTGTCCATCGACTTCTGCAAGAGTGACCCAAACATCTTCGCCAGCGGCGGTGTCGACCGCACTGTCCGCGTCTGGGATGCTCGCCGGCCCAACCAGCCGCTGGCCTCCTTTCCCGGCCACGACCAAGCATGCCGCCGTGTTCGGTTCTCGACTCACAACCCGTCTATGCTCGCCTCCAGCGGCTATGACATGCGTGTGTGCGTGTGGGACCTCTCGAAGCCGCAGCAGCCCTTGACCGCCCGCTATCAACACCACCGGGAGTTTGTCGTCGGTCTCGAGTGGTCGCAGGCCGCGCCAAATGCTCTCGCCTCCGCCTCGTACGATGGATCGGCTTTCTTTTGGTCTGTGGGCCAGGCAGCGACGGCGTCGCTGCCGGCACAACAGCTGCCGCCGGCCGTGCCGCCGCCGCGCGTGCCGCGGCCGCGCACAAAGGTGTTGCCTGGCTTGCCACAGTCCGGCATGCCAATGCCAATGACAATGACGTCTTCGCCGCGTTCCCCCCGGTAATCCACGCGAAGCGGGAGGCACGCACGCTTGCGTGCCCCTCTTCCTTCGCAGCTTTGCATGATTGCAAGCACTGACGCACGTGCCAGTACGCCATTATATGCCCTCAGGAGAGGGACAGTGACGTAGCTGCCAGTCGCTATCCTCTCTCTTCTCACCTTCGCGACACGAGGGCTTCATCTGCGACAAGAACAGTAGCCAACATTACCTCCTCTTCTCCCTCTCATGGGTGTATGTGTGTGCGTTGTTCTTCGCCTCCGCACGTGCACGCACGCAGCGACTCGCTTCCGAAAGGCTTTCTCTCCCTCTCTGTCTCTCTCTGTGAGTTGACGACTATGTTTGTGCATGGGCGCGCGTGTGTTTGCGTGCACAACACCAGCCGCGGTCTCGCCATCATTCTCTGTTGGAGAAGAAATCGGCAAGGCCACATCGTTCGCCCTCGAATGACGCAGGTGCTGTGCTACAAGCTTCACTGGTGGCCCTGCGCTTCCAGCCTCCCTCTCACTTTCTCCCCCTTAACCGCTGACGTCTAATCGGCTATGGTGAGGAGACTCTCGTGCTCGCAAGTCACATCAAGAGCGGTACCTGCGCCGGCGCGTCGCACTAGTCGTGCTTGCACGACGCCACTCGCCCCGCCTCTTTGTCACCCTTTCCGGTGACGTTTTGTTTTGTTTCTCTCACACATGTGGCAAACTCTCGATGGCGTAGGGAAGCCGGAGCGATGTATCGCTGCTGATGTCGGCGGTCAGGTCGTGGATGGCGTGGCGTCAGTGCGACCCGCGACATTGAATATATATTAGGCCATCTACATGATAGGCAGCGTGCCGACGTGGCTCGAGCGTATCTCACCTGACCCTCGCACTGCCCACTGCTGGTGTGGGGAGCCTGCACCCCCCCCCCCTCGGGGGGGGTGCACCAAGTGACGCCCGGCGTGATGGGAGCGGCTGTGGGTTGGCCTGCGAAGCCGGGGTGGGTAGAGCATGAGGCGGGGGGTCGTACTCGCAGGTGACCGAGTCGGCGCATGGCTGCAACGCGTGTGTCTAGGGCTTCTTCGCACCACGCGATGGGGGCCCTGTGGCAGGCCAGGAGGGGGGAGGGTCGAGTGGGGCTGAGCTCACGTTTGCATGGCAGAGAGTGGACATGCTGAAAAGCGAAACGACCGCTTGACAAGCCACAAAAAGGCGCTATCTTGCCGATGCTCTCGCCACACGTTGGCTGCTGTGTATGTATGCGTGTGTGTGTGTAGATATATATGCTCTGTTCGTATTTCTTACCTCTGTCTTCCTCTCCTCTACCCCCTTCCTTCCCTGGGCTTCTGCATTGGCGCTTCTTCATGACTGCGGAACTCGTCTTGCGCGGGTGCACTTTATCTGCCCACCTCGCCGGTCTTTCCCACAAGAGAGAATCGCTTGCTCTGGAGAGCTTTTTTCCATGCTGAGGCGGAGTTCATCGCCTGGGGGCACACGTCCAGGCAGCCGGAGGCACAACAACACAAACGCCTTTCTCCAGAATTCCCTTAGCTTTAGCGTGCAGGACCGCCGGCTGAATACGCGACTGCTGAAAGAGACGCAGCGCCGCAAGGCACAGCTGCTCGGAATGACGCGGCACGATGTTGCGCGTCAGCTGTACCGGTACACGGTGCCGCCGTCCTCAATCATGGACGAGGGGCGCCACAGTAGGCCCAGCAGCGGGAAGAGGGCATCGCATACCAAATCGGCTACCAGCGGTAGAAAGACAATGTCTGGGACTGTCGCAGATGCGAGCAGTGCTGTCAGTTCCCCTTTGGGCATCCATTCAGAGGCGGGGGAGCCCTCGTCTTCCAGCAGAGACTCCTACTCACGCTGGAAGGCGCAGCGCGCCCAAAACTTGCAGAAAAAGGTCACGGCGAACTACTCGCTGAACTCGCCAACCTCTCCCGGTGAAGGCGACGAGCGGACCGACTCAGTGCTGTCGGTGCCGCCGACGGCGTCGTACGAGGAATGGCTTTCAGCTGGCTGTCCAACAGGGTCGTGGTCCGTACTGTTGCTGGAGGAGGTGTACGCGCCGTTGGAGGCGGAGCGAGCCTTTCTTATGGCCATGTACAACCCAAAAGAAAGTTTTCAGTCGTAGTGTCCTCTGCCGTTTTCTTTCACTTTCTCTTTCCACTCACTCTTTTATATCAGGCACCCACCAGCACGCGTGTATCCTGTGCTCCGCATGTCGGTGGACACTGCTGCGAAGCTGGCGCCTTTGGAGGCAGTCAAGGAGCGAGCGACGTTGCCAAACTCATGCACCCACGCGTCGGCAAGGCAAGAGACCATACAACGGTGATGTGTGTAAAGCAAGAAGGGGAGGGGAATGGGCGTTGTATGTGTGTGTGTGTGAGGCAGTGGTTCGTGTGATGTCACGCACTGTTGTCTCCCATACTGCCTCTTCACACTTTTTCTTGTTTTGCTCTGCGCACCTCTCCGTTCTTGCTCTGTCGCTCGCTGCCTCTGTCCCTTGCGCTAATCGCTGCTGTGGTGCGTGTGCCTGGCGTGTGTGCGAGTGCGTGTGTGTGTGGGCTCGTTTCGTCTGCGCCTGTGCGGCCCCGCCTTCTATATGTTCGATTATACGTGGGGTATGCACAGGCGTGTGTGCATGTGTGCATGTGTGTATTCGTGCGTGTGCGCTTGTCGCCTCGCCCATTCTTGTTTTGCTTCTCTCAGTCTGCAAGTGCTATCGAAGGGGGGGGAAGGCGATAGGATTGAGACAGCGGGATGGCGGGTGGAGAAAGGGGTAAGGAAACCGCCCTTCCCCACCCTTCCCGAACGTACCCTTTCCTGAACGTGTTTGTGCTTCGCCACTCGCCGTTCCTGAGCTTTCGCGCTCTCACCTGCTTTGTAGATGCACGTGCTGCTGCTTATCAAGGTGGCTTCGACCCATCGCGCATGTGCAGGGCCTCACCATCTCTCCTCCCCCTCTCTTCTCTCTTCCTGTGGCTGATTCGTCACCTGTAAGTCGAACTCGCCGCATCGTGTTTCTGTTTCTCCCTCGGGTTTGCCGTGCCGGCACGGCAGCATCGAGTCTCTTCCTCCTACCTGCTCTCATCTGCCTCATGGGCGTTTTTGTACGTGCGAGGGATAGTGAGCCGCAAGGGACCTTGGTAGCGCTGTCTTTGTAGCTCTCCACTGGGAAACTCCCTGTGTCTTTAGTCGCCTCCCAAGATGAAGTACTCGTATGCCATCTGCGATGCGAAGGTGTGCCTCCTCCTCTTCGCATATCTGGGCACATGGCTGAAGCGGTGATTGCATTGTCGGATGGGAAAGCGACGACAAGCCCGCCGCAACTGTGCTGCTCATCCGTCGGCTGTGGAATGGTAGACCTCCATACCCTTGGGCGTCTAACCCCGTTCTCCCTTGCCCCTCACACACGCTCTGCGGAGTAGCGGCTGCCATTCGTGTGCCACCTGTTCCTAGAGCTCGAGGTGCTTCTTCATGGGTAGGCGGGGGGAGGGAGGAAGACGGGAGTGGCACTCATCCAGGCTGACATTTCACCGCCCTCTCACGTGCAACGCTCCTTTCCCCTTCCCTCAACCGAAACTGCAGAGGCGGCGGTGAATCGTCTCATGCCGTCCTCAACCTGGCAGCAGAGCTGCTGCGGGACGTGGCCGAGCTACCGTATTGCGCAGGTTGCCTTCCCTGCATCGTCTGTCATCGCAGGGGCGTCATAGTGCAGGAGAGACTGAGAGTGTCCAGAGAGTGGTAGTCATGTGTGCGTGTCTCTACGTACGTTCTCTCTGTGTTTTTTTTTTGGGCGGGTTCTTCAACTTCCGCTGCTGCTGCTGTTGCCCCCCTTCCCCTTCCCACGGCGCCGTGTACTACGTTCTCTTGCTCACTTACCCCACTGCGCACCCACATGAGGTGGAAAAGCCACCGCGCACGAGCTCCGGCATGGAGAGAAGACGTGAAGCACCACGGAGACTTGCATGTGCGCTGTGTTGTGCGAACCCGCAACTGCGACCAGGCGCTGTTGCGCGAAGACAGTGGTGGTCGCACCGCTGCGGTGTTTCGTGAGATTTGTACGACGACGCAAACGGTGCGTTTGCCTACCATGTGGTGCTGCGTAGGATGGAGTTGATCCACTGAAGCGGCATTCTCTCCTCTCTCCTCTTTCACTTCTTTTGTGCCTGCGTGTGTGTGTGTGTGCTCTAACGGTGTTTGCCCTACTCTTCCTCCTCACAGTACGGCTGGGCATCCTCGACAACGCACAGCCTTGCGCGCACACACGCACGCACAGAGAGAAGTACCCTCCCGCCCCGGAGCGCTTACACGCGAATCATCGTGCACTGCTTTCCCCTTCTCCTTTACGTAAACAGCGCGTATCATTCTGCACGCGCAGCCATGTTGCACCGCTCTCTCCTCTGCTTTGCTGTGCCAGCGGACAAGAAGGCGTTCATGGAACTTGTCAAGACCCTTCGGTACCGTACCGAGGCCCCCATATCGGACTGCAGCGCGGCTCTCAAGGAAACTGACGGGGACATGGACGCGGCTATGCAGGTGCTGCGCAAGCGCGGCGCGGCCCGGGCGATGAAGAAAGGCGATCGCGTGACGGAGCACGGCTTTGTCGTGAGCTGTGTGGGATCAACCCCAGCAAGCGGAGCGGCCATCGTAACAGTATGTAGCGAGACGGACTTTGCGGCCCGCAATGAGCACTTCCAGAAGGTGTGCGTGCAGGCACGTGACCAGCTGTGCAAACTCATGGACGCCACGAACGGTGCTGTTCTCGCAAATCCGGAGGAGGTTCTCAAGCATCTGAGCGACGTTATGGCAGAGGAGCTGCGCGTGGCCATTGCAGTGCTCGGTGAAAACATGCGAGTGCGCAGCATCGTCCCACTCGTGCCTTCACCGCATGTGTCCGAGCGTCTTCTCATTGGGAGCTACACGCATGGTTCCTTGAACGTTGACAACGTCGGCCGCATCGTGGGGCTCGTGGCGGTGAGTCAAGGGCGGGAGAACGAGGTGGTTCCTAAGGATGTGCTCACCTCTGTCGGTCGCCATTTCGTGGCCACCTCCGGTGCCGAGGGCAACTACGCTCACCAGAACTTCTTTGGTAGTGAGACGGAGACGGTGGGCAAGTGGCTGAAGCAGCGCGGCCTCAAGTTCAGCAGCAGCCTCGTGCAGGAGTTTGGAAAGGAGCCGGTCGTGCACACGGCACCTGAGCCGCACAGGTAGGAGGGATGGCGCGCATTCGACCACCTTCACAGGTTAACACTTTTGCGATGGGCGGAGGGGTGGGTGGGAAGTAGAAGAGGGAGGAGGTGGGAGAGGAAAGGGCCAAGAGGAAGGTAACGCTCTGGCCGTGGTGCTGTAAGCGCGTGTGTTCTCCTTGATGCTTCATCTCGTTGGTCGGTCACCACGGCTGCCATCTCTTCGCCCCGCCCTCTCCCGTCTCTCGGAGGCTGTTTCGCACTTCTCCGTTCCTCACGGGCTCGCATCGGAGTGGCGTCACTTATCGTCTCCCTCCAGGTAATTTGTCGCGCCCATCACAGATTGTTTTTACTTGTTTTCTCGTTTTACTTGATCTTTGCGTCGTTGTTGTCGATGTTGTGCCGCGCCGTAGAACACATCGAGCGGACGGGCCGGAGGGAGAGAGGGGAGGGGCTTGAGACCACCCCCACCCCGACTCTTGTCTGGTCGGTGAGTGGAGGGAGACGAGAAAAGGAAAAAAAGCGCGCGGAACGCAGGCAGACTGGGCCGCGTACAAGGGGAGTCGACTCGCGCTCTCGTTTGTTGTGGCCTCCGCCTCCTCCTGTGCTCGTTGCTGCGTCACTGCTGTGGCTCTCTGCGTCCGCCTTCTGCCGCAGTGGTGGCGACTCTTCTCCTCGTGGGCGCTGCAAAAGGGTGGTGGGGGGAAGGGCTACTTTCGCATCGTGTGATCACGAAGGGTGTCTGTGAGTCGTATGGACGTGTGACATTCCTAGCTATAGGGCCCACTTCTCTCTTTCTATCCCTCCTCTCTACTCGTGTCTCATCCCTTCACGACTCGCGCAACACGTTTATGGCGCCCCTCTCCTTCACCGCGTTCGTTGGCGTGGCATGTCGGTATCGGGTGCATGATCGTTGGCCTCATACCCACCCACTCGCACTCGCTGCTACTGGCATCGCTAGCAGAGACGAGTCTGTAATGGCTCTCCACTTTATGTTGCTCTAGCTCATATAAACGCACACGCACACGCATAGGCACAGGCACACTAGCTGGCATTTCTGTGCAAGCAGCCCACACCCCCCTCCCCTCTTCCCCCCGGTACGTCTGAGCGTGGGTGCGCAAGCGCAGCAGTGAAGAGTGGATCGGCAGGCAACACCATCACGGAGGCGTCACAACAGGGCAGCACTGCGAGGCGTCGGTGCGCGTACGTTTTAGAGATAAGGAAAGAAGGCACGAACCACAACAGTCAAAGACAGGGAGGGTGCGTTTTAGGCAACACACGATGGAATCTGGAATGGCACCTCTGACGCTGTCCTTCAAGCGCAAGGCCATCACCGAAACTGCCTCCGCCGCACATGGGTGCCTTCTCGTCTACCCGGTAAACAAGAAGTTGAAGCAGCGCGTTGCCGTAGGAGACAGCACGGGCCTCTTCAAGGTCTTCTCCGTTGGCAAGCGGCTAGAGCCGGTGGTTGCCTTCGAGACGCCAGAGACCGTTGCGCAGACGGGCGAGAGTGGCGCGGAAAAAGAGAAGAAGGCCATCACTGCTGCCACGCTCTTCTCGGACCAACTCTTCTACGTCCAGGGCAGCGTCCTGCACGCGTACTCGCGCAAGGGTAAACACTTCTTCACTGTGGACACCAATGTCACGGAGAAGGTGCACTCGCTAGCCATCGAAACGCCCTTCATCTTCTTAGCGGGCGACTTCATGGTCACCACGATGAGTGAGAGAAAGGAGCTCGGGTTCTTCTTGGCACCCGATCGCGTGAACGACATGTGCGTGTACGTAGTCCCCAGCGCCGTGATGCGCGACGGCGAGCGTCAACTGGACGACTATGTGAGCTGCCTGGCATGCAACGATCGCGTGCTGCGGTTGGTGCGGGCGAACAAACTCGTGGAGGAGGTCGGCTGCGAGGCTGCCCTCACCACCGTGGTCTACCACAGTGCTCAGCGGCTGCTGTTCTACGGAACGCAGTCGGGCTCCATCGGCGTCATGACCGTGGCGGACAACGGTGGCGTGCACAAGGTAGGCGCCCACATGCCGGAGGGCGCCAGGGGCACCATCACCAGCCTCGGTTTTGCGGATGTGAACGCGGATGGGCAGGATGAACTCCTTGTCGGGTACGACGACGGCGCCGTGTGCGTCATGGTCGTGCACCTGAGTCGTTCTGTGAGCATCACCGGCATAGACGCCGTGCAGCTCACCCTGGTGTGGGCAGGAAGTGTCGGGGAACGGGTGATGAGCGTCGGTGGCGGCATCATCACGCATACGGCAGCGCAGCCAGACGTCCTCGTGCACACGTTCAGTGGGCAGGTGGTCGCTTTCACTTTGGATACCGATGAACCCAGGGAGGATACCCAGGCAGCCGCGACCGAGGCAGCGGCGAGGCAGGCAGCGCTCATTGCAAAGCACGAGGATACGCAGGGCGAAATCGAGCAGCTGCGGGCACTCATTGCGCAGCGCACCAGAGAGCTGAGTGAGGCTCCAGTGCCGCAGAAGGCGGAGGGGGCGCCGGTGCTGACGGTGAGCCCCAGCTTCAAAATGTCAATCACCCTCACACCAGTGGAAGCGATGCCGATGCTATCGCTGGTGGTGTCCGCCGATACCTCGCTGGACGGCATGCTGGTCCAGTGCAACGCAGCGCTGACCTTTGTGCCCACTGACAACGCCGCGGTGAAGACGCGGGTGGTGGGCGGCGGGGCCGCGTCGACGTCGCCGTCGTCGCAGAGCGCCACCGCGGCGGTAGGACCGTCTACCACCATTGCCACTGTCACACCTGTGCAGCTGGGCAGCAAGCGCCTGGAGGTGCACATGTGGGTGGACGAAGGCGTGGCCGACACCCTCCGCGCCACTGTCTACAGTGCGCAGGCTCCACGAACAGCTCAGGTCAAGTACGTTCCCCTCTGCGCTCTTCCCTTGTACGAGCGCGTGCCGAGTGTCGATACGTCGGTGCTGTCAGGTGACGTGGTGCAGTCTATGTCGCGCTTGATCGTGCTGGGGGCCTTTCAGATGCAAGATGCTCGAATGTGGCTGGGGCAGCTTGTGCCCGGCATGGCGGACGTTCCGCGCCTCGCAGAGGAGCAGCAGCGCTTTGTCTTCGCAAGCCGCTTCTTGGGCTCGGTGCTGACGGTCGACATCGAGGACGATCAGGGCGGCGACAAGGGTAGTCGTGCCATCTTCGGCTGCAACTCTCTCGTCACACTTGCCACCGTTAAGCGGCACATTGTGCAGGTGTGCGCGGAGCGCGGCCTCAACATCAGCACCCGGGAGCACATTCTTTGCCAAACAGTTCTCCACCAACTACAGCAGCTGTACCCACTCATGTCGAGCATGTCGAGCAGCCAACGGCGCTGGCAGCTTCTGCGGGGACTGCATGAGTTGCAGGGGTCCGAGACCAATCTGGACTTTCTTCCGAACCTCTTCCAGGAGGTGCTGGCGTCCGCGGAGGAGGTGCAGGCGGAGGCAGAGGCGGAGGCACAGCAGGAGGGCTACTTGAAGCGGGCCGTCGCCGCCCTGTACCGCAGTTTTGTTTACTTCAAGGGCCACGCCCCTCTCTTCAGCGAGGCCATTCGAGTGCAGCTCGAGGCAGCGTCGTGTGGATTGAACTTCAACCCCGCCGTGCTCGAGAAGATTATGTATCCAGGTGACACGACGCTGCAGGAGGCGGCAGCTGTAGAGGTGGCTGCCTTGTCCACGACCGTACTTGCCTCCATGAAGCCAGCAGCGTATGTGCCGCTGACGGCCACGACAATCGCTCACGTCGCCGGAGACGCTGACGCTGAATGTTCGGCGCTGGCCGACTCCTCGGGGACCCCGAGCCATATCGCACCTTCGCCCTCTCTGCGTGACTAAGAGCTCTGAGGATATCACTGCAGAGGATCTGCACCCAGCGTGCTTGGCTTTCTACGCCCGCCGCCAACGAGTGGACGCGACACCCCGCCTCCTCCTTTCGCTCTCTAATTGGATGGCTGGGGTCGGAGTCGGTGACGGTGAGCGCAGTGACGCCGCGAGGCGCCCTGCGCGCTTTGCGTGTGGGTAGGCGTGCATTCGCGTGTGGTTATACATCGCTCTTCCTTTCTCTGCTCCCCACGTTGTTCTATCCGCACATCTTTTCATTGTCTGCTCTGTCTCTGTCTTCGCGTGTACCTCTTGTCGTCACCCTCACCTCACCTCACCCCCACCCCCTTCACTCCTTTTCTTCGTCCCCACCAGTGAACACGTCGCAGAAGTGCGGGCAAGTGTGTCGGACCCGCATCACGCGGGGGCGCTCTCTCGTGCACATCATAACGATAACGAAAAAGGGGGATGCAGAGGCTTACTCATCCATTCCTATGCGCGTGTGGGCGGCTACTTGCGCTGTGTTCGGCTGTCTCCACTGTGATGCATCGGAGCAGACAGTGCCAGCACCTCTAGGGGACGCTGACACGCGCTCGCGCTCTCCAGCCCACCCCCCTCCTTTGCCCCTCCCCCCTCTTCCACACACCATGGTGTGGAAAGGGCCCCAGGTGCACAGAAACACTCCCGGATCACACGGCTGCGCTGACGGAATATCTTTTCAGCCTTGTTCTCCCCCCTGCGCAGCACCTCCTCGTACGTGCTTGCTTTTCACTCTCCTCTCATCTCCTCTCCTCTCTCTGCGCGCGCGCATCTCCGCACTTTCTCCACCCTCCCCTGCCTGTCTCTGTGTCTCTGGGCGGCGGGTGTGCGACTTACTCGCCGCATTCGCCTTGCTTCTTCCTCAGTGGTACACGAGGCTCACGGGGACGTCCGCAGCCGTCGACGTTTTCTTCAATTGTTTTCGCTCCGCCTTCCCCCGGTCTCCTCATCACTTTACAGGTCGTCTCGAGATGACATCCTCGCTCGCGACCGCATCTGCCCTCATCACGGGGGCCTCTCCAGCAGATGCCTCTTTTTATTCCCTCGCCTACGTCTCGGCCTTGCGGCACTGCACTGCCTCTGTGTATGGCCCCACGCTTAAGTCTGTGGTATCCACCACCGCGGCGACAAGCCTCTACGGTGACGGCCTCGCCGAGTGTGTCGTGCGGTGCCGACTGGAGACGGAGCGTGAGGCGACGGAGCGTCTCACAGCCGTCCTCTTGCAAGAACTGCCGCAGACAGAAAAGTGTGGGCGGCAGAGACGAAATCCATCTGCTACGCTGGACGTGACGAACGCCGACCGAGAGAGTGTCAGCGCTGCCAACCCCCCCGCTGGGGTGGCGTTGCATCGAAATGCGTCCGGGGTGAGTCGGAAAAACAGCAGGACCTCCTCGGCAAGGACTTTGCAGCGTTTGAGCGTGAAGGAGCACAACGAGGTCTCCTCGGCTCCCACCGCCTCGCTAGCCGAGCTGTCCGCAAAAGACGACGGGGCGGCGGTGACGCCGGCTCTCGATGCCGCTGCTGCGCGTGCGCCTTGCTGCGACGCGTCGGCGCTACTCCTTCTTCGGCTCGGCCTGTGCCGAGCGCTCGGTTGGCCCGCACCCGTCACGCTGCAGCTGCAAGGCGACGGCGGGGACAAGGCGGGCTGCGACGAAGACGGACCGGCCAAGGACGGCGATGGAGCGTGCGGTTTGCCAACGCAGCTTGCAGACGCACTGCTCTCGCGGTCCAGTTATCCGAACCTCCTCAGGGGCCGGCGCGTGACCGAGCCGGGCGGTGTTTCCGCAGCCACGACAGCCGTAGAGCAGAAGAGCGCGCACATGTTCATGCACATGCCCGACACGGAGCTCCGAAATAGCACCATTTTAGAATGGGTGGAGGACGTACTCGTCTTCGCGCATTATCAAGGTTTCACAGCAGAGCAGACACAGTGCGTGCTGCTCGACAGCCTCCTCGTTCTCAACGCGGTGGACGGGCATCTGGTAGACTCGACCGACGCCGCTGGTCGCGTGCCGTTGGAGCAGCGAGTGACGGACGCGCTTCAGCAGGTCTTGTGCGCGCAAACCTGCCTGACGGTGACACGCACGGTCGACACGGTGCGCCGCTATCAGCCGGTCACCATCCAGGTGCCAGATCCGGCGCAACTCGACGAGATCACTGAGAAGCAGCACAAGACTACCTCGCAGAAGGGGTTGGCAGCCCTTGAGGCAGCAAAGCAGAACATCCCCCTCATCTCGCAGACAGTGATGCAGAATGTGGAGGTGGAGGTGGAGAGGGATGTCACGCTGCGCGCGGTCTTCACGATGCCGGAGGCGGCGGCCATTGCTGAGTACATCACCCGCTCCGTCGTTACGCACAAGCGACTGTGGGGCGTACTACTGGCACCGGTGACGGAAGGGCAGCTGCCGGCGCAGCCGACCTCGGCGACAGCGGCAGCAGCGGCAGACGGATTACACCGCCCTGTTGACCACCGTGACATCTGTGTCGCAATAGAAAACGTCCCCCCGGTTTACTTGCCACCGCTCTCGGTCTTCCACTCAGAGGCTCTGCAAGCCGTGGTGGATGCGCAGCGGCGCCTCTACAAGGCCTGCAAGGCCGAACGCACACTGCAATTCTCAACGGACTGGCAAGAACCTCTACTGGCCATCGCTGCGCAGGAGCTTAGCGAACGGTGGGTGCTGCAAGAGGCTGCGGCACAAGCGGATGCGGAGGACAGAGCCGCGGCGCTGACGTCGCAGCAGTGCGCTCGCGTCGAGCGCGCCTACGGACTTCGACTAGAGGATGCGATTCAGTTCAACCCCCACGTGGTGCGCGGCGCGCCCTTCTCCGCGCCCGAGCCGCCCGCGGTAGCCGCCGCACCTGAGGTCACCGCTGCCCCTGTGCGTGCACGCGCCAACATCAACAAGCTGAAGAGGAACAGTCAAGGTGGGCCGATCCCATCGGCGGCTGCCGCTCCCGTTCTCTCCCCCAACGCTGCCGCCTCCGTTGTGCTGGCGACAGACGCCACCTTCAAGATCGCCGAAGTAGAGGCGCGAGTCGATCGTATTGCTGCCGCCATCGAGGGGATGGGCGGCGCCGGCGCCACCCCCTCCGCTGCCTCGCAGCGTGGAGGAGGCCGCAAGCACTAGGGCGATGCAAGCGAAGGAATAGGGTTGAGGGAGTGAGAGTTGGGGGGAGGGGAAGCGAGTCACCTGTGGATACGAAGCCATTGGCAGCTTTTCTTGCCGTTCTTCTCTCGCTTGCGTTCTCTTTTTTATAGTCGTCTTGATATGTATTCGAGTCTTTGTGTTTCCGCTGATGATGGGGCAGCGGGGAAAGCAGATGCGGCCTGTCTGTCTCTGCCTGTGCCTGTATGTGTGTGTGTTGGGAAGCGGGGGGGGGCGTAGTACCTTGGACGGACTCGGAACGCTCTCCTCCGTGAACGCTCTCTCTTTTTGGCCCCTTCTTCGATTTCAAGCTATTCACCTGTGCCTTTTTCTGCACCGATGCACATCGACACGCACACAGCCGATGAAAGAGGGCCGTGTTGTGCGCGTGAGTGAGTTACTCGTGGTGGGGTCTGCGTTGGTATGTACAGTAGATCTGCTCTGCAACGCACTTCGCCCCCTTTTTTCGCTCCGCGGTGAGCCGTGCTGGCCCGCATCGCCGGTCGTTGTGGCCTTCTTCTCTGCTTGCCCTGCTGCACTGCTCCGCTGTCGGTGAGTGTGAGGAAGAGGTGACGGACCCACACAGCCGCGGAGACCCGACGGCCTTCTCTGGGCATCGTTACTCATTAACGCTCACACTCGCTTCAGACACACGAGGAGCACTCGACAGATACTTCGATGTGCCAGCTCTGGAATCCCATCTGGTGGCGAAGATGAGAAAGAGAGGGAGCACGACCAGAGTGGATGTCGGGACAGCGCTCATAACCGTTGTGCTGTGCATCGCAAGCGACGCACGCACAAAAGGCGTGTTCTCACGCGTTTCGCTAGAGAGCGTCTTTTCCTAGCCTCGCGGCAGGTATGCCCCTCGCATGCGGGCGTGTGCGCGCGTGAGCGTGTGCCTCTCCTCTTGCAGAGGTCGGTGATCAACTTTCTCTCCGCTGTCATGGCTCTACTCTTTGTGCCATCTCCCGCGCTTCAACTTACCAATGTCACTGCTGCTCACACTACTGCGACCGCTGCAGATTATACAGCAAGCGCACATCTCCAAGTGGCACAGCACGGCGCAAGACGGACCAGGCACTGGGGCCATAACCTTTCCGCTCATTCTTTCGGCTCCCAACGCATCGGCATCCGTCACCATCGCGCCCTCGTACGCGCTCGGTCCGCCCAACGCTCCCTTCTCTCCTCTCTGCCCCTTCCTATTCGTATACATTGGAAACCCCATCCACACTACTAGCCGCAGCAGTGGCTGTAGTCTGTAGTAGCCGTAGTTTTAGTTGTAGCCCCCCTCCCCTTTACCCCAATCCGCCTGCACGTGTGTGTGTGAGAAGTATAGGGCGCCCTATCGGCCCACGCACCACCTCCCCCTCTCCTCCAGCCACCGGCGCAAAGGACTGCACACCCACACCCACACACACACACACACACACACACAGACACACGCACACAGGGTATAGACACATCCTTTCTGTGTGCATTTGGACCTTTAGCCACCTTTCTTTTTCTCACCATGCTGCTTCGAGCGAGTGCCTCTAGCACTCTGCACACCCGCGGCGCCAGCTGCTGTAGTGGGGCCTGCACGGGCCTCTACAGCTTCGGCTGTCTGACGGTGCAGCAGCGCTTCATCGAGTACTGGGGCTCGGGTGTGACGGGTCGCACGCAGCCGTATGCGCAGGGTGACATGCTCCCGCGCATCGACAACATGCGCTTCCCGGTCAACAAGGCGACCAGCGCAGCTGCGAGTCTCACCGGTAACCAGTCCGGCATCGCCTACAACAGCTCCAACATATTCCGGGTGGAGGGCTTCAGCCCACTAGAGAAGGAGCACTACCAGTCACTGCGCGGCTCTACAACGCACAAGGTGGAGCCACTGCTGCCTCACATTGGAAAGGATGTGATGGTGTTGCTGAAGAACATGTCTGAGGAGGGATTGCTGGAGGAGTACTGGTGGATGCGCGTGGTGAAGGACTTTCCGTCAATGAAGACGCCGTGCACGGCCGAGTTCAAGAGTGCGTGGGAGAAGTTCTACGCAGAGGCGAGCGGCGTGGCGCACGACGACGACGCCGTGAAGGCAATTAGCAAGCCCTTCTTGGAGGCACAGATGCAGAAGAACTACATCGCCTACGCGATGGTGTGGCGCGTGGCTGAGCGACTGTGCGACGCCCTTGACGCGGCACCGGACTTGACCGTGTACGAGAGACGCGGCGGCCGCCTGGTGGTGGAGCGGGTGACCAAGCTGATGCTCGACACGATAGCCGACGAACCGTGGGCACATCAGGAGACCACGAGCCCACTGCACGTCGACATCTCCAATTTCCGTGCCTGGCATGAGGCCGGCTACTGGTAGGCGGGGGAGGGGGAGAGGAGTGCTTGGGTGGCTGTGCGAAGGACGTAAGGGCTGCCAAAGCGCTTGAAACAGGAAAGGAGGAGAGATTGCTTCTCTCTCTGAGTGTCGCACTGTCGGCGCATTTGTTCGCGTGTATGGTGTGCGCGCTGCTCTCCGCTCCGTCACTCTTGTGTTGACGCCTCTCTCCGGTTCGCCACTCGCACAAGCGACCGCAGGAACATCTCTTCTTTTTTTTTCTGTGCACCGTGCCAACAGAGTAGCGAAAAACAAAACAAAACAGCAACGCAAAGAGGACCTCAAGTCGTCCATTCGCACTCTTCGCCCGACAGCAGCGCACCTGCGTCGAGGCCGCCAGGCAGCCCCGTCTGTGTGCGTGTCGGTGGTGGGCGCACTCTCTTCGTTGGTGGGTCAACCCCGCGGAGAAAGCGAAAAGCGATAGCGCCAACGTCGCTGTATTCGCGACGATATTACTGAAGGCGTAGAGCGATGAGTTCGGTGCTGTTCGGCACCCCCCTTGCTGAGAGGCGTCCGGCCACCTCGTCCAGAATGCGCCTCTGCTGTTTATTCCGTTGCCTGCACGCGTATGGTTTTGCAGCCAATCCTCCCACCCGTCGGCCTTTCACTTTCTCTTACCCTCCCCCTTCTCTGCCCTGCCGCATGCCAAAGAACTCAGTTCATCATCAAACGCCAAGCCGAGCATGCCGCCTGGAAGAGGCCGAGGCAGCTTTCAAAGCCGCGGTGGGAGTCGCCATGCTGGTGGCGGCAACCGGGGGCGCGGGGGTGCTGCAGCGGTAGCTCACAAATCCGCCCCTGCGCGAGTGACGCGCTCCGCCGTGCCCGCCTTCCCAGTTGTATCTCGCGGCGGTGAACCCGCTGAGCCGACGACCTCATCTGCGCGTCTTGCGCCGCTCCAGCGGACGCTGCAGCGGCAAGAGCCGCAAGGCAGCCGCAGCACGCATGACGACGGCGGTGACGACGCCCCACCGGTGGCGGTGAGCGCGCGTCGTGGACCGGCGTCAGCGGGCGAGGAAGAGAGCGGCGGCTTTATCCCACCTAGGTCGCAGAAACAGCAGCGCGGCCGCGGCCGCGCCGTGGATCGTGGCGGCTGCGGACGGGGTGACGGGGGTGGCGGTGCTCGAGGACGCGGCGGCGAAGGCGGGTTTCCTGGCGATCGTGGCGGCTTCCGCGGTCGCGCCTCTGCGTCGTCCGCTTCCGCCTTCTCGTCTCGTGGCCGCGGGCGCGGCGGCTCTCCGTATTCCCCGCACCGCGGTGGGCATGATAGCAGTGCCTCTCACCATGGCGAGGAAGATCACGATAGCGACGAGGAGGCGGGCTTCGATTCGAACGCAGCTAAGAGTGGCCCTCGCACCCACGTCATCACCACCGTAACTGCCAGCGGCACGGAGCTTCCGAAGAAGCTCAACACGAAGGTTTTCATCGATGGCCTGCCGTACACGTACGCCGCCGAGCCTGGGAAGCCCACGCTGGAAGAAGAGGTGCTACAGTTCGCGTCGGCGTGGAAGGTTGGCAAGCCGCTGCGTCTCATTAAGAAGCCTGGGCAGGGATTTGGCTTCCTCGTGCTTCAGTCCCCCAACAGCGTCTCCACCGCCGTGCGGGTGCTGAATGGCCGCAAGTTCCTCGGCCGCACCCTCCGCGTTGAGGAGCCGAAGCCGAAGGACTTGGAAAAGATGAAGGACATTGGTGGGATGAAGGACATGGGGAAGGACAGCTTCAGGCGACAGGTGCTGCTCACAGACTTGGCCAAGGTGGCGCAGCCAGAGATCATCCGCGAGGTACTGCGCGACGTTGCCCCGCAGCTGGAGAAGAAGCTGGAGGCGATTAAAATGACCTCGCAGAACCGCAAAGCCTTCCTGACCTTCGAGACGGAGGCGGAGGTGACGCCGGCCATTACCTTCCTCGACGGCTTTCACCTCCTTGGGCGGCGTATCAGCGCCACGAAGGCGGCGGCGCCCGGCTCGCTGCCCTACTCACACGGTGTCGTCAGGACGTCACACGGGGCTGGCGGGCTTGCTGGCAAGAGCACCGCGGCTGTCTCGCCCGCGGCCGGCGGGCCTGCGGTTGCGGAGGCTGATGACGACGAGGAGCTCACCGTCATGCCGCTCGGCTTGGAGCCGGCCAAGGTGGCCTCTGCCGTGACCCGTCGCTGCGCACATGTCGAAAATGCGTCAGCTTCTGCCACCGGTGCGGCGAGTAACGTCACGGGGCGGACGGAGAAGTACAACCTCCTCGACGACGGCCCCAAAGACATTTATGTGGGGAACGTCGGTGAGGATGTGACGGAGGCGATGCTGCGGCAGCACTTCGCGCCGTGCGGGGCAATCCGCAAGTGCGAGATCCTCGTGCACCCAGAGACGCACCTATCCATTGGTATTGCCCACATCGAGTTTGCGCTGCCAGCCTACGCTGCATATGCGCAGGAGCGCTATCACGGCTCGCGTCTACGCGGCTGCGTCCTTCGCGTGGATCGCGGCGAGACGGCAAGTGGGCCTCTTGTGGCGGAGTTGCCTCCGGAGGAGGCGGAGGAGGACTATGACGAGGACGTTTACATGGAGCGCTACGGCGTGAAGGACAAAAGGAAGTACTTTAAGGGCACGTCGGTCGCGGCCGCGATGGGCGCTGACCCGAACGCGGACGATGATGAAGACGACGGCAGCGACATTGAGGACGCGCTCACGGGACGCGCCAAGAACGCCTCGAGCAAGAAGAACGGCAAGCGCGAGCGTGGGGATGCCAAGGCGGCGGCACGGGAGCCGGCAGCGGCAGCGAAGCGCCAGCGCACCGAGGCTCCGGCATCAAGGGCCAAGCCAGCCATAGCCGTCGTGGCTGCCAACGACAACGACGACGACGACGAGGAGCACTTCTTCGATGCGGATACCGTCGCGGTTGCAGGTGCCGGAGCCTCGTCTCGTGCCTCGGGGCAGAAGACGGTGAAAAAGATCGCTGCTGATAAGCGACGATCTGGCAAGGGCAACCATAAGAAGGCGAAGAAGCGGTGAGTGGTGCGACAGCGCCTCTGCCCCCTTCCTCTCCGTACCACCGCAAAGATAGGGGTAACTAATCTACTACTGCAGCGAGTAATCTATGGCGTAACTGCAATGCCAATGAACAGCCTTCCATCGCAAAGCGCACAGTGAACGTGGGGGCTGTATGGGGACGCGTTGCGCCGTGTCCCGGTATTGCCGCGGCTACACGCGGTGACCCATATCAGTCTGCTTGTGGCTGCCTGTGTGTATCTGTGTGGCAGATATGCATCATCTCTCCTCCTTGTTCCCCTGCACACCCGCCTCCGTCGCGGTGGTGGTGGTGATAAAGGCGGTGTTGCGTGCACGCGTACGTGCTTGTGTAAGCCCAGCGGACGTGTGATGCCACCTGGCCGTTGCTCCCTCAGCCTCCGCGGCAGCGCCTTCCCCGAACATTCATCGACTTTATAGGCGTTGTTTTGTCCTTTTTTTTCGCTTGTCTCCACTTCTCGTTTCGGGTGTTTGCTTCTTTCAACGTCAACTCGAGCTCCCTCGCTTGCCGCGTCTTTTCGCTTACACACACACACACACACACACACACGCACACGCACACGCACACGCGCCACACTCCTCTGTGAGCCGGTGGCGCAGGGGCAGAGATTGAACGTACAAGAAGACCCTTACCGCTTCTTCAGGAAGCATCACCTTGACAAACGAAAGGGGGCGCGGAGAGCGCAGCAGCACATCGCCCACAAGGTGCGTACGCGTCAACAGCACGAGCAAGTCGATGACTGGCTATTCCTTTTCTCGGCCGAGGGAGCTCCCTCGTAAGCCGATTATTCGACGCACCCGTAGTTGGCGCGGCATTATGCAGGTCCGCTTCAACGACAGCCGCGCAGACCGCAACAAGATCGGGGTGCAGGCGTTCTTTTGGGCACCGATGCGCATCTTTGGTTTGGGTCTTTTCGCCACCTGCAGCCTCTACTACTTGATGGGCCATGACAGCTTCGTGCACACGCTACTAGGCTACGAGTCGGAGATGCAGTACGAGGCACGCGTCAACCCCATCACCGAGGGACAGTCGCAGAACTTTATGATTTTAGATAGGGACCGCGCCTGGAAGTCGCCGGTGCGAAACTTGGAAAAGCCACTGCATCCGGTGCGCGAGTTTGACGTGCTGCGCGACCCCAAGTCGACGTGATGGGTGACCAGCGGAGAATGGCGAGACGGAGGATCCGCGGGGGAGGGAGGGGGTGGACGTGCGAAAGCTCAGAGGGCGTCGCACCGCTCCTGGACCCGTGCGTCCGCGTCTGTGTGTGCGCAGAGAAGACGAATGAGAAAAAGTGAAGGCACTCTGAAGCCGTATGCTTGTCGCTGCTGTGGCTGGCGCCATCGCGTTCTCTAAAACATACACACACACACACACACACACACACACACACACACGGGTCCACAAGGTGCAGGTGTGGCGTGAATCTTCCTCCTCTCCCCTCCCGTCCCTGCTTCTGCATCATACAAGGGCGATGCTGCAGCTGCGCGCTTGCGCTTGTGCGCTCACATGCTTGGTGTCTGGATGACAGGCACAAGCGAATAACGAAGCCCACCGTGCATACAGGCATACATGCGTATAGAACACCCAGGGGAGAGGTTGTGCAACGCAGACGGCCTCCGCCGAGCGGCCAAGTGGTCACCATTGTTGCAGCCGCGGTGACGGTAGTGGTGTGGGACCGCCACGAGTCAGCTCGACGAACTTGACAGACACAAAGTGGAAACAGAACGCTTGCTTTGTTTCCCACGCACGCGCTGCTCATTCGATGCACCCCACCCCCCTCGAGCTCTGGCTGGGTGCGTGCTGTGTTGTGTCTCCTTGCTTCACGTGGGTCTCTCTCTTCCACTCATTCCGAGACCGTCTCGCCGCATGTGTGCCGCGCCGCTGCGTCTGCTTGTTCTGCTTTCATGCCATGCTCTCCATCCTCCGCCTCCTCTTCTCCCTCTCTCTCACTGCGAAAAGCCACCGCTAGTAGGGACTCCACGCAAACGCCTGTGTCGCCCATCTACGCCGCTGCAGACTCGTAGCGCGGACGCCACGCACATACGCCACGCACATACGCATCCATAAAGCCACATAAACATCTGATTCGGCTCTTACCGCATCTCGCTACGTTCCCACTGAACAGCGACGGCGACTTGCCGCCCCCCCGGCAGCTGCTTCCCCCTCTCCTCTTCGCCTTCACGTCTCTCTCCTACTGGGGCGTGCAGTGACTAGTGCGGACACGAAGTCAACAGCTGAGCTCTGCCTGTCTGCCTGTTGTGCACAGAGCCATGGCGGGCATAGACGAGCATCAAATTCGCCAGTCGGCGCTCTGGGGTCACATGACTCAGGTGCTCGCGCAGGTGATCCGTGAGAGGCCCGCCAACGCGATGGACGCTCTCGGCGCGGCTTCCAACCAGCTCCTGTCCGGCAGCGCTGTGCCCCCCATGAAAGGCAATACGTACGCCGATCCACGGCCCACCGCTCGCGCTGCGGCCCCTGTTGACTCCTTCACGAACACGCGCTGGGCTGCCAACACGAACACCGCCTTGGCACCACCACGGCCGCCACGCCGCCCACGCCACGCCGACGCCGAAGACGAACAAGAAGAGGAGGAAGCAACCGCCGACGCCGGGGTGGATGGCCAGCCGCAAGTCGACCTTGCGGATCACCCCGGCGCCCTTAGCGATGTCGTGACGGAGCAGCAGTACTTCAACATGGTCGGGCTTGGTTTGCCGCATGTAGACGCGTATCGCCTGCTCATTGGCCTGCGCCAGCTGATTCGGTCTGAGCCGCTGTCCACCGTGCGCTTCTGGGGTGTGGTCACGGGAAGCTCGTACGACTACTACGTTGCGGAATGCCAGGTGGATGAGGATCGTATGCAGGAGAACGCTGACATAACCGGCGAAGGCGATGGGGAGGACGACATGGAAGAGGAAGAGGAGCACGCTCCCGTTTCGCAGATCGCTGACGTGCTCTGTTCCGTGGCAGGGGGTCGTCTTGCCCGCCGCTGGCCACGTCCGTCGGCGCCGGCGGAAGAAGCCGGCACGGGCCTCAACACCATGTGCTACTATGCTTCGACTAGCGCGGACCCCACGACTTGGACACGGCTCCCGGACGTCAGCCCGCACCACATTACAGTCGCCCGCGCCTTGCGCTGTCGCTTCACTGGTAACCTTGACGCCCCCGTGCACGGGCATCCGCGCTTCATGGGGTGCGAGAAGCACTACCTGCGCGCTCAGATTGCGCGCATCACGAGCGCGTGCCGCATCGCACCAGTGCAGACGTTCACCACCGAGGGCGCAGTGCCCGACGTGGAGGAGGATGAAGAGGAGACCTCAGCTCGACCACCGCCGACGGCGGTGCCGGCCTACGCTGTGTTGCCGCCGCTGCTGCCGCAAGAAGCGCCGGACGAGGAGGATGCGGAGGCCATCGCAGCTGTGCAGGCGTGGTACAAGGGATACACCAAGGGGGAGCTGATGCAGGCGAAGGGGTGGTCGCACATTGCCCCGTCGGTGCTGGACTGCGGCCGCGTCACGACGGTGCCGGTAGAGGAGGAGGAAGAGCCGGCTGATGGTGAAGACAACGGGCAGGAGAACGGCGCGAACGCTTCTGAGCCGTCACCGCCGCCGGCGCCCGAAATGATCGCGCCTTTCCTGTCTGACATTAGCCTCGACGCGCCACTCTCCTACCCCGGCCACAGCCGCTCCCACCTCGCTGCCTGGACCTTTCGCAAGGCCTACGAAGGGGAGGGGAGCCTGACAGCTGTGTATGTGGCAAAGTCCCTCCGCTGGCCCGGCGCGGTCACCTACGCGGTGACGACTGCCGGGCGTCCTGGCGCCTCTTACCAGATGATGTACTATGGCACGGGTCTCAAGGACATGCAGGGCGCCTACTACGCCCCACCCCTGCCCCCCCCTTGCTTCCACGAGTACGTCGAGGCGCCTGGCGAATTCGACGGTCAGCGGGACTGCACCATAGATGAAGAGCTGCGCTACGCACCGCCTCCCCCGCGCCCGGAAGCCGAGGGGGAGGATGAGGAGGAGGATGACGTGTAGTGAGGGCGGTTTTGGCGGCGATGAGGTGCTGCCACACTGGGCGAGGAAGCGCGGCAGATGCTTGGAGACAGCGCAGGCTGGCGTGCTCTCACACCTCTTGTCGCTCGACGTTCTCCGTTTCTCTCTTGCTTGGTGCGTGTGCGCACACGCGCTACCCTTCCACTCCCATCTTCCACGCGCAACTCGCAAGCGTCGAAGGGAGGGGGTGGAGCAGGGTCAGCGGATGCCGGTGGAGGCAGCGGCGGGGGTGGGTGGGCGGCAACATGTACATTTATTTCTCTCTTGTATGCGTGTGTGTTCGGGCTTGGTATGTACATAGGGACGAAGGAAAAGATTCAGCCAGGAAGAGATGCTGCTGCGCACCCCATGACGGGGATGACGTGGGCTGTGGGTCGTGCGGGCCAAATGGTGGATGAGGAGGCAGAAACCAGGCATGGGTACGGACGCCACGCCTGCCTTTCCGTACCTCATCAATCGACACACAACCGCCTGTTGTTGTCGCCGCATGACTTCTACGTGCGCTGATTCATGCACCGCTGCGCACACGCACACGCTGGCACACACACACGCACACACAGAGACAGACATACGAGCACCGTGGGCGTAAGAGCTCATCGGTGTTCCGCCCGCCCCACTCCCCGTACGATCACCATGGTGGTGCGACGAAGGATTCGTGAGTGGACTGAGGTGCGTGTGCGTGTGCGTGTGCGTCTCGTGCCTTTCTCCTTGCTATTTCTTTTTTTTTTGTTTCGCTGCGGTGTGCGCGTGGATGAGGATATGTGATGATCGATACCGTTAGAGTGAGAACTGCGCGACAGAGGGAGGGAGCAGTGGGGCTGCATCCTACATGCCTGCTTTCGCGGTTGAGCGAGGCAGAACGCCCCGGCGGCCAAGCCACCACATCAGTTGCCAGCACCTTACAGCAGCGCCGCGTGCATCGGATTGCAACCCTGTCGCAAAAGACATATGCTCATCCAAGTTCCTTGCGTCTGTGTACGCTTGTGTGTGTGTCGATACCTACACACATACACACAAGGCAAGGCAAGGCAAGGCTCAAGCAGCTGAAATGGAAGGCGCGCAGCTTGCGCTGCTAGCTGCCTCTCAGAGCTCACTCGCTCATCATGCCACTCCACCCGGGGTCTCGACCCCTGCGAATCCTTCTCCCCCCTCATTTCTCGTGCCTCCTGCCGGCTATTCCTTTCCTTTCCTTTACCTTGTTTGTGTACCATGGCTTGCTACCGCATACCCGCCCGTAGACACGCACCTGCTCATCAGCTCTTCTCACGTACGCACAAGAAAGGACGCCACTCACATGCCACTCACATCGGCCTCTGCTTTCGTGTCCTTCCACCGTGTACTGTCGGCGTTGCGCTATCCGTCATTCCCGCTTTTTTCCATCGTGTCGCATTGAATGTTGCACCTTTGCGTTGTGGCAGACTCGTGGCGGTGCGCCCTCCTTCCCCTCCCCTTCCTCCTCCACGGCGTCATTTCCGAATCTCTCCGTTCGTGTATGTGTCGCAAGCCGAGCACCCCTCCCCCACACCCCCACCCAGCCATCCACGCACACCCAGATGGAAACGCGCACAGGCGCATAACCCTCGACGCATCAATCATTTTTCCTGCGTAGCATCAGCCACGCCGCACGCACGCACGCACCCACACAACCCGGATTGGAAAATCCATCAGCCTCGCCTGGCATTCCTTCCTAGTACGTGTAAACATATACAAACACACGCCTATATATAGAGAGAGTTGTTTTCTGGGCTTTGGTGAGGTCACGGTATTTGGATTGATTCTCGCGCCTGTATTGTTGCCTGCCTCTCTCATACCGCCTTCGCCTGTATCATCTCGCGGTTTCTGTCCTTCGCCGCATCTGCGGCGGGCAGGCTTCATGGGGGCCCTTTCCACTTGCAAGCTGGATGTGAACACCACACTCCCGCTGGTGTGCATATGCACGCTGCTCTCCTTCCTGTGCGGCGTCGGCATTGGCGCGAACGACCTTTCCGCCAACTTTGCGATGGTGGTAGGGAGCGGCTCTCTCAACATGAAGCAGGCGATCATCTACTGCACCGTCTTCGAGCTGCTGGGTGCTGCCTTCATGGGCGGCCATGTGAGCAACACCATCCGTAGCGGCATCGTTGACCCGGTGCTGTTTTCGCAAAACAAGGATGTTGTGGTGATCGGCATGACGTGTGCCAGCTTCGCCGCGGCACTGTGGCTGTACTTGTCGGCGGTGTTCGGTCTGCCGGTGTCCATTACTCACACAGTTGTTGGGTCGATTCTCGGCTTTGCGCTCTTCGCCACGGGTGGGCTCACGTACGTCAAACCGAGCGGGGTGGTTGCGGTGGTGATCTCATGGCTCGCGGCACCGATAGCTGCGTGCGGCGTGACAGCGCTGCTGTTTTACTTCATGCGGCGCGACATCTTCAAGGTGAAGGGGCGTTCCTTTGAGCTGACCCTGGCCGTCCTGCCGCACTGCCTCCTCGCATCCCTGCTGGTGGACTTCTTCTTCATTGTCCTCGAGCAGCCACCGATCATGTCGCAGAGGTTTGCTCAGAACGTCCCGCTTCACGTACAGTACGCCATCCTGCTTGTTCTCATATTCCTCTTCTGCTGGGGGGCGAAGGTGTGGGTATTCCCGCAGGTGGCGGTGGCCGCGATGAGCGCGCGGTCATTTGTGTGGGAGAGCGAGGCGCTGCGCACGGAGCCGATGGAGATGGAGGACGGCTTGGCGCTGGATAACATGAAGGACCTGTCTTTCTTCAAGTCAAGAGGCGACGTGAGTGCGACGGCGCCCGTCTCGGCAGAAAGGCAGCCTCCGCGACCTAACCACCAGCACCAGCTGCCAGGTGGTGCGACGGACACGCTGTTGGTAGCCCTGCCGGCAGGTGTGGCGCTGCCACCGCCCTCGCTGCCAGATAACCCTGTTCTTGTGTCTACCCTAAACTCCCTGTCGCTTGACCATCGCAACGACTGCGCTGCAGATCACGGCAGCTCTGAGAGAAGCTCCACTTCTGACTGCCCGACGCACTCCCGCCCCCCCACGCCGACTTCGCTGCACCACAACGCCTCGCTTGTGCTCTCCTCCATCTCCGCCTCGGACAGTTGCTTTCTACGGAAGGGAGGCATGGTGCGTCTGGCACCCGTGCGGACGCGCGGGCACTCGCCCACATTACAGACGCAGACCAAGTCATTCGCCACAGCCGCGGTGCTTATCCAGGGTGGCGCCAAGGCTGCACATCACCTTCCCAGATGCCACCTCGCCTCGTCTGATTGCGGATGCAACGAGGCGCAGCCGGTGCAGTCGGCGGGCTTGACGACGTACGGCAGCACGGAGAGCACGAAGCCGGCATTAGAGAATTCCAAGGGTGAAGGAGGGGTAGTGCAGATTTCGTGCTCCCCCGTGTTGGTGCACAGCGAGGACGAGTTTGGCGAGGAGGACTGGGCTATGGATCACCCAATGCAGCCCATTCGCTTTGGGGGTTTCCTCATCAAGCCCTTCAACCCGCGCGCCGAGTACCTCTTCACTGGCCTACAGGTGGTGGCGGGAAGTATATCCAGTTTTGTCCACGGCGCGGTGGCTGGCGCCAATGCCACCTCGGCCTTCATCATCCTCTACGATGCCTTCACGAACCACGAGTTGCAGGAACCTGGACTCAGCTCGCAGTGGTCGATGCTGCCGGCGATGCTTGGCATGGCGATCGGCATGTTCGGCCTCGGCGCGAGTCTCATGAAGACGGTTGGGATGGAGCTGGTAACCGTGACGCCGGCGCGAGGATGGTGCATTCAGATCGGCAGCACCTTCGTTACGATGGTGCTGAC